>NC_043716.1:33891204-33893641 GCF_006229205.1 Suricata suricatta
ATCCCAAAAAGGAAATGGAGGAGGAGTTCTTGGAAGGGCACGAGCACTTCATTTTAGGAGGGAGGGTGAGGCACTGGTGAAGGAGCCAACGCTGGCGGGGGCGGCCACTCTGCCCTGCTGAGTCAGGGGCTGAGAGGAGATCCGGAACTCATTTGTGATCCCTTCCTATTTCTCCAGGGAAGTTCAGGCACAAATCAATGCGACGCGGGCAGAAGGACGGGGCGGGGGCGCCAGACCAGACTGGCAGGTCCCAGGGGAAGGTCTGGGCAGTCTAATGACCCAGGCAGCGTGCAGCATGACAAGGGAGGACCGGACAGTTTTTGGCACCTGCAGATGTAAGTAAGACGGGGCGGGGAGTTATGAGAGGAGAAACACTGAGGCCTGGGCACTTTCCCATGAGGCCAAGCAAAGCACTCATCTCCTTCCACCAAGACACAGCCGGGCAGGTGAGCCCGAAGGACAGAATCACCACTTCTCAATCCTCCTCTCCATTTCATTCCGATAAATCATGGGCTGCTACCAAGACGAATCCCTGGGAAAGTCTAAAAAAACCCCTTGTCTCCGGTCAGCTGGACACTGATCAAAAAAACAGGCCTCTCGATAAAAAGGGGCGGGCAAAATGTCGTGAGATAAAATCCAAAGGGAAGGGAGCCCTCCCAGCACGCACACCCAAGTGTTACCCCTTCCCTGCTCGTCCAAAGAAAAAACAAAAAACAAAAAACAAAACAAAACAAAAAAAACACGTGAAAGGAGTAACTGGAAAGGTCCTGGTGGCGGCAACCGTTATCTGGAAGTCTGGCGACCGGGCAGCAAGAAGCACTATTACAAAGTTCAGAAGACACAACACAACCTCATGGGGCGAGGGCACGAGGAGAACCAGTGACTGGACAGGCACAGTACCAAACAGAACACCTTGGGTCAGTGCTACAAGGGATCTGCGCTCAAGTCGACGAGAGATCCCATCCGGGCAACCTCACTGAGGCCGAAACAGCAGTTCCTCAGAACCAGCGTCCGCAGTGTACACGGGGCTCGGAGCCAGGACAGTCCTGAGGGGGGTGGCCTTCCCAAAGGATACTGTACTTGCCAATCACGAGAGCAACAGAAATGACAGACAGATCCCTAGGGGACGGATTCCTACTGCTGGGGTTCGCTGGCTCAGAGTAACAGGTCACTTTAAGTGCCCTTGGGAGGGGTCCATTTTAAACAGCTGGGATCCATGGTCTTATTGGAATTGGATCTTTTGGCCTCTTTGGCAATCCACTCATCGATCAGGTCCTGGGGGGGGGGAAGGGCGAGAGGACAGAAAAAATTATTACACGCTCTCACCGCAAATGTCTTTATATAGCTTCCAAAATGCTATTCAGTCGAGAAGGAATCCCCAAAAGTTTAGTGATACACTAAGGTATGAAAGAGGGGTCAAAATACCTTATGCTTTACAAAACACATTGCTACAAGATGCATTTCTTCCTACTGTTAATCATTATGCGTCTTCCCTTATTACACAGGCGTCAACTAAAACAGATTAAAAGTGGGCGTGACTGGACGTGGCATTTGTTAAAGGAATTTACAGGCACTTCCGCGAGTGCTGGAGCCCACCTCTATGGATGGGCAATTTTTTCCAGTCGAAGGAAACCATCTAACAACCCACGTGCTGTGTGACACAAAGGGGCTAAACTGGGCTGCTCTGCTTGGGTCCTTCCAATTTGAGACAGGAGCTTACCTGAAGCTTCCGAGAAGGGGAAGATAGGAGCCAAGCCTAACAGGCATCATTGCATATGAGGGGGAAAAAAAAAGACCCAGTAAAAGGTGCATGTAAGCACACTTTGAGAAGAGAAGGCTGGGGGCGCCCGGGTGGCTCAGTCGGTTATGTGTTCAACTTCGGCTCCAATCATGATCTCACGGTTCGTGGGTTCAAGCCCCACATTGGGCTCCGTGCTGACAGCTCAGAACCTGGAGCCTGCTTCAGATTCTGGGTCTCCCTCTCTCTCTGCCCCTCCTCCACTGACACAGCCTCACTCTCTCTCTCTCAAAAATAATAAACATTTACAATACAGTATATACAATGACACTCCAAACAGAAAAGCAGAGTAAAAACTCAAAACACCAACTTCTATTTCATGTAATTAGACTTACACAGAAATTAGAAGGTTAAGTACCAACTAGTTAATCACCTAATTTCACAGCTATCTGAAGTGGCAATCGTTGTATAGCAGCTTATCTATGATACATTCAAGATACATGTAAATGACGGAAACTAATTGCATATGTTATAAAAATAAATTGTGTCATATTAAAAAAATAAATAAGTAAAAAGGTAGCTACTTTTTTGCATGGACCTCAAGTATATTGCAGTATAGAGGTGGAATTTAAAGAAAGGTATTAAGCAGGCTGTGTTTTAGCTTATGGGCAAGTAATAAATTGTATCATGTATCTTGAA
>NC_043716.1:33893741-33946143 GCF_006229205.1 Suricata suricatta
AAAAAAAATAACATCAGCCAAAAAATATATAATAATAATAAACATTTAAAAAAAAAGATAGGACTGCCTTTTGCGTGTTATGGTCCCATTTTGCGTGTTAAGTCTTAATAAGAGACATTCAGGAATTGGCTGGCAGCTGACAAAAACCTTACCTGTCTCTTTAAAACTAGGTGTTTTCCTTTCCAGTACTTGAGCATCTGAAGGGCTTGCAGAGTGCTGACAATGTCCACAGGATTCACAGCTGTCTCCTGGCTAATTTCTGAAATAGAAGCACTACTGAGAACCTGGCCAAAATGCAGACCCAAGCCCCTGAACCGTGTCCCCCTGGCCCTCTTAGAGGAAATCCAAATGGCTGACGTCTTTGACGCTCAACCCCTGTTCAGAAAAAGTCTACAAAGCATTCATATGACTGGTCCTAACTACAAAAGAGAAAGAGTACAGCAAGGAATCACTCTGGCCCCTACAGAAATCAAGGTCAAAGACAGACCTGATTAAATTCCTCCACCCTTACGTAAATATACAGGGACATCTTAGATCCTGTGGGTGCTAAGACTTCATGAGGAAAAAAAAAAATTTTCTTCTTTCTTGTCTTTTGTTAAGAACCCTAGGTTTGTGAAACTAAATCCTATAACCATTCCCAAGGGGCCATATGCTTTGGAACCCTGAGGACCCCTTAGTGGGGGGTCTCTGCAGTGCCCCCATATTCGATGGGCTTCTCTCCTCCTCAGGTGAAACAGAATGAGCGAGGCCTTCACCCTGCAGGTTACGAGCGAGGCAGGGCCACGTGGAGAAGCTGGACTATTCAGTGGCACTAACCGCCTCCAAGACTCCAAACCAACCTTTGATAGAGATCTCTTTCCCTTGGAAATTATGCAGGTAACGGAGAAGCACTTCTTTCCAGTAACTGCGATAGCTTATGAGCCCCAGGTCGGAGAGGGGACGTTCCGGGGAGCCAACTTTTTCTTCCACTTTGGAAAGCAAATAGCCTGCCGGGGAACAGAACACAGACACTGTGCTTCGTCGGAGGAGCACGGGCGCCGCCGCACACAGCAGGCCTAACACCGTGTGCTCTGCAGTCCGCTAGGACTGAGACACCCAACGCCATACCCGTGGCTGCCAAACGGGCCGCTACCCTGGGATACGCCAGAGGGAAGAATGTGGTGTTGACATTTACTAGGACGAGACATGAAGAAAGTTCTGGAAGGGTTCACACGTAGAACTTCAAAGCGACGGTCTTCTGGAGGAGCGTGTTGGGAACAGGGTACTGGGCACAGAGATGGGAAGCCATTTCATTAGGTGGCTTTTGTTACCTCTGGAGATCTTTACATTTTAAAAAACAGATTATTATCTCAGTACCCGAGCCTCATTACGGGGAGGCAGTCCACAAAATCTACTCTGAGAAACCATAGCGGGAAACTCACCTGCTTCTGACAAGTAAATGGCAAAGAAAATCAAGAAGCAGATGGGAGTGGGAACCTTCTGACTACAAGTGATTGGACAAGCCACGTCTATCAATCCCAATATGACAATTTGGAGCAGAGGAAAAATCATCACGTGTTTTTGAAAGGAACAAAATCCTAAAATTAAGGGAATCTGAATACTGTAACTTACGGTGATTAAGGAGTTTTGGGAGGTTTGACTTTTGTTTTTGTTTTTAACATGAAATCGATCTCTTTTAGAGACAACAAAGTAATTGAGGGCAGAAACAGAGGTAAAACAAGATTGGCCATAAAACGCTAATCATTCATTACAGGGGGGTTATTATGCAACTATTCTTCTTTCATGCATGGCTGAAACTTTCCATAAAAACACATTTACGCTATTTTATAAATAGTTACCTGTATCAGAGACACGTCAAACACACACCCCAACCCCGGCGGGGACTGTGCTGCCTCCTGATTTCCTCCCTTCCCAGGTGTTTAAACATGGAAAGGCTGGAAGGCCAACACTGAGATTTTAATTTTGACTAAAACATGTCATAGGACAGTGAATCCTGAATAAAATACAGTTGAGTCTCGTCCTTTACAGGAGTTCAACGTTCTCTAAAGTCGAGGCAAATACCGCACCAGTGCTCCTGGGGGAAATACAGGGTTTCGGTTTCTGTGAACCTTTGGTCAGGTTTTCATCAACCCACCACTATGCAGCCTTGTCCTAAGTGTTTCTGTTACACAACATCTTATTTAACAAATGTTGTCGACTCGTTAGCATCCAGCTCACGGCCAACAGCGCCACAACCTATGCCTGAATGAAGTCTGTCTAACGCGGGCATTTTCTCTGCAAGGCACACCATGGCCTTTCTAGATGGCACTTCAGCACTCCACTTAGGGGTCGTTTAACATCACCAACAGGGGCACCCAGGTGGCAGTCATTCGAGCGGCTAGCTTCAGCTCAGGTCATGATCTTGCGGTCTGTGGGTTCGAGCCCTACGTCGGGCTCTGTGCTTACGGCTTAGAGCCTGAAGCCTGCTTCAGCTTCTGTGTCTCCCTCTCTCTCTGCCCTCCCCCATTTATGCTCTCTCTCAAAAATAAACATTAAAAAGTTCTTAAAATAAAATCAACAAAAAGCACAAAAATATGAAAACTGGTGCACTAAGGGACCATAAAATGAACATCTGTTTCTACCATGAGTGCGCAAAGGAGGCCCTGCCTGTCTGCAGCTGAGAACACATGGTGCCTCACTTTTTGCTGCCGTGTGCATGCCCACAAGTGACCACAAAAGCGCCGAGAGTACGGATTTGGGGGTTAAAAATAAATTCCCCAATACAGAATACACTAACAATGAGGCCTGAAGCCTCTACCAGGTAAACAAACTGCTGCCTCTAGACGAGGCCTTACAAAACTGAAATCCCTAATCCAAGAACAGACGCAAAAAGCGTTAGGCGTGTACGTGCTGTTTCAAAGTCTCAAGTGGGAACGATCCTCCAAAGCTTACTTTCCTATCCCCTTTCTCCTGCTTATCAGGTACCAACTCTGGGTTGGTACAACGAAGGGTCAATGATGCCAGGCTGACTGAAATCGCTCCGATGTTCACCACACACTCACTCACTTGCTACTTGCCCGCTAGGACCTTGAGACCACGGGACACAAAGATGACCATCGTCCCTTAGCCCCCGCCCCCTGTGGAGCGCAGGCCTTGGCAGTTTCACTTACTGAAATCAATGAGCATCTTGCCGTAGCCCTGTCTCATGTACTGAGGCATGGTAAGGATACAGGATACGTTGTAGTTGAGGAATGAGTTCTTTTCCTGAAATCAAGAGCAAACAGAGGAAAGCAGGTCACGAGGGCTTGCAACCAAAGGTGCCCACGGCCCCACAAATTCAAAATTAGGCGCTTGCAAACGAGCTGGCTAACCAGTCCCGGGAGTGGCTGTCAGGCTCATAGCTGCTGCGCCCACACCTCCGATGCCCAAAGCCGTTCATTCCGAGGTTTCCCTGGCTCGAGACCAGTCCGCCTTCTCAGGGGCCGGACTTGAGTTCTTTACAGTCAGAGCACAAGGCAAGAACGTGTGAGGTTTCAAATGCTGGGTTGGTCTGGGGGAGCCCTCTGTGAATGTCATGTTTGTAAAACGGGGCTGCTGACTAGAAAGGAGGGAGACCCCAAACAGGAAGCCCCCAGGTTGGAAGGGGTTGGTCAACAAGCAAATCACATACTGTAGGACTCCACTTACGTGAAATGTTCACAAGAGGCAAACTCCTAGCGAGACACAGGGCTGGGAGGGGTTGCACGGAAACACGGCATGTTGCTTAGGGGTTTCTTGCCAGGGTAGCGACACGGGTGGCCTGCGTCGCTGTCGCCCAGCCCTACTAAAAACGCTGAAGTATGCACTCTGAGTGAGTGACTTGGATGGTATGTGAATGACATTTCAATGAAGTTTATATTAAGAAGTCGTAAGCAAAATCTGGCCTTCAGTCTTCAACGGCACGGCAGCATTATCACAAAAGAGCCCAGCTAGAAAGCCAGGCAAAAGGAACATATTCCTGGTTTTCGGCTAATAACAGAGGGCAAAGCCAGGAGGGTTGGCTTGACGACAAAATGTGGGCTTAAGGGTTAGCAGGCAGGGCCTTGGCCAATAATTAATAGGCAGCTCCAGCCCACAAGTCCAGAAATGAATAAACCACTAGCTTTTAGTAAAGAATTGCACATTTTCATTAAACAACCTTTGATACACGGATTTCCGAGCCCCCCCAGCCCCCACCCCTGCAAGGGAAGGCTGGTCATCACAGGGCACTGCCTCTTTCTGTCTGTGATCTGCGTCCCCCTATGCCCACATCATTCACCCTGCTCTGGCCATTAGCTTCTTAACCTCCAGATCCCGCTGACCTTGGAAAAATATCCAATCAGGTGGCAGCCGGTGTTGTCCGCTTCAGTCATAACATAAAACAGGAAGGGCTCCACGTCGTAATATAATGTCTTGTGGTCCAGAAAAAGCTTGGCCAACAGGCACAGGTTTTGGCAGTAGATCTGGAAGCAGAGAAACAGAATTCATGTGTGGATCAGGGATACCTCAAATTATCAGACCAAGGCTTAAAATTAAAGATGCGATCGCTACTGTTGATTAAAGAGAGTGTGCTCTGGTCAAGAGCTGAGCTTTCTCTTCTTTACAAGGCAAGAATGCAGAGCAAACAAACGCCTTCTGAAGCCTGTGAATCCATACTGCCGCCGCCGCCGCCCGCTCCTCCTGCCACGGTTTACCTTGTTTTTCTTGCCATCGACTTCGAACACAGAGATGGGGCCTTTGCGGTAGATCTCATCGCCGGGTGGGTGTTTCCACACACACTTAGCCTGCCGGGGAATGGAATGCGTGTCAGGGAAACCAACTCTCCCCAACAAGACTACTGCTCAAAAGGACTAATGAGTCACAGGTCAAATTCAGTTAGCTGAGGGGCGCCTGGGTGGCTCAGTTGGTTAAGTGTACCGAATTCTGCTCAGGTCATGTCCGTGGGTTTGAGCCTCGCATTGGGCTCTGTGCTGACAGCTCAGAGCCTAGAGCCTGCTTCGGATTCTGTGTCTCCCTTGCTCTCTGCCCCTCCCCCGCTCGCTGTCTCTTTCAAAATAGGCTTCTAAAATCATGGCAACCCACTTAATGGTATTTTATAGCAGTTTAGAACAAGTTTTCTAGATCTTATTCTGGACCTGTTTCAGCCCAGGAGATTAAAATCATCTACTACGTAAAAGACAGATAAAAAAATACCCTCGCTGATTATAAAACGCTGTGCGGCAACAGGAAATTCTTAAGCAGCTTATTTCCAGCAGCTTAGAGTTGCTAAGTGAGGGCAGGAAAACTTGAGGTTTACCTTTACCAGTAAACATTGTTACCACCTAGCCATTAGTCTTCTTTTTTTCAGATCAGAAGAGAGGACGGCAGTAATAAAAACTACCCCCCCCAAAGTGTTCCCTTTGTTACATAAGGAATGGGAGCAAGTCTTTTCTGTGGCTTAAAAAAAAAAAAGTTAAGCATTAAGAAACTTGTGGGGGTAGGTGGGCACCTGGCCACAAGGGGGCACAAGATACCCTTTCCTCACCTTCAGTGGTAACGGATTTTTGAGAGAGCACGGGCATGGCAGGGGCAGAGAGAGAGGGAGACGCAGAATCCCAAGCAGGCTCTAGGCTCTGAGCTGTCAGCACAGAACCTGAAAAGGGGCTTGAACTCACTGAGCCAAAATCGGTCACTTAATGGACTGAGCCCCCCAGGTGCCTGCTACCTGATTCAATGCAGCCTGTTAGCCATTGCTGCACACAGGTGAATTCTTTTGAAAAGTTTTATGTAAATACGCTTTAAAATATCATATACACCGAACATTTTCTACTAAGTTTTATTGGGACTTTTGGTCAACTCAAGAATCATGCCCCAATCTGTCACCTGTAAATCCAAGTATGAACCGGAATTACTTCAGGAAAGCGCCACCCAGTCTGTTCCTATAGCCACCCTCTTTATTCATGCTGGCTCCTTCCAACAACCCAATGGATGTAACGATTATTTGTTTAGAAACAGAAGCCAAACTCTTGGCAAAATGGGCAAAGAAGGCCCATGTCAGTGATTACCCCCTGAAGCCAACAGGAATCAGAAGAGGTGTGGGAGAAAACAGGTTTTCATTTCCTGAAATTTGATTCCTGTGTCTCACTTAATGCACCAGGTCCTCAAATATACAAAATGTTTCCTTGACCTTCAGATTTGTCTAGATCCTTTATTTACCCTGTCTACTATTTCCTGCCCTTTTTGGCTACTTCATTGGCTAATGGCACTCAATAATCAGGAACAAAAAGGAAGAGAAAGACTCAAAAGGTAAGAAGTTCATACCAATAAAAATACCAACCTTACTTTCAGGTGGCAACGCCGTATTTTAGTTTATCCTCATGGTCCACCACGGTTGGAGACCAGTCCTTCCAGTACTGGTCCCTGGTGGTGTCCCCACCCTTGTGTCTCCACCAGTCCTGCCCCTGCCTCTGGCAGCCCCTCTCTGCCCCAAGTGTGCAGGGGTCAGGGACGGCTGAACTCACAGGGGCGGTTCTGGGCCACAGCACTATAGCCCATGTGCTCAGCAACACAAAAAATGTAGCTATCCCCAACCCAACTGGGGAGAAGCGTGGAAGGACAGGAGCCCTGGGTTATAGATGCTCAGCATATGGAAATCCCGGAAAATAAGGGGCAGGGGGCCGGAAGCTAGGACACCCTAGAAGGTCTTAGAGCCAAATATGCTGTGACTGTGGGAACGGGGAAAGGCAGGCTCCCTGCCCAGAAGGCTCCAATCTTTCCCCATCTCTGCTCCCAGAAATTCCCTTGCTCCAGACAAGATTTTTCACTCCACAACTAGGGAAAGAACAATGACTTCAAGCTACAAACTATCTAAGAAGCAGTGAAGTGAGTGTCACAGCTTTATTCATATTTTAATAAGAAGGACAATGTTCAGGAATCCGAAAGCACTAAACTTACTTGTGAAGGAACCAACGAACCCGTTTCGTAAACTTTGTAATTTGCCTTTGTTAAATGAGCATTCATTCAACACCCATCTACTGGGCATTTACTGCCCACGCTGGCGGTTAGGGATACAGAGGTGAGTCAGCACTGTCCTTGCTCTAATGAAGTCAATCTAGTGAAGTCCATTTGTTTTCACCTAGTTTGGAACACACAAAAACTGCAGGCCGAGGGAATTCATAGAGCCAAGGAGATGTGTACGACACTGTGGGTCAGGGACATGAGCTGCTCCCGGTGCCAGGGCGGAAGCCCCAACCCTGAAGCGCGGCCTTCCATTTCCTACGCCTACCAGCGCATTGCTACAGACCGCCGAGATGCGCTGCATAAAGGCCATCCAGAGGGAGTCAACAGCGAGAGCGCCCCACCCCCACCACCGCGATCGCGGAACCCAGGCCCGGGCGGCTGACCATGTGCCGGCGGAGTATCGTCTGGCTCTTCATGTACTTTAAGCAGAATTCGCACATGTAGAGTCGTCCCAGTCGTGCGTACTCTTCAGGATATGGAGAATGGTACCAAGTGTCGAGCTCGTAACGACCAAAAGCAATGGTTTTAATCATGTTGCTCCCCTCTGTGATCTGGCCTTGCAGCCTTAACTTCTCCTAGAGTGGAGAAGAAAGCAAACAGTCAGGACAGGATTGCTCAACGTTTGTTTTAGAAAGCCTGGAGTCCATTTACAGGCAGGCTACAGCGCTAGGCTCTGAGAGAAACAAGTGGCTTCTAACTCAGGAGAGAAACCTGCGCTACAGAGCGCTACCCTACCTGAGCATGGATAGTCAGGAAGGCTTCTAGAACGCTCCCGGTCTACAATGCCTGGAACACAGGTCTCAACAGAAAGCAAGTGGCTTCTCCCCGCTCCCTTTTATGCTCTAGGCCTGGTCTCTTGAAGCTCAGAGCAAGCCCTTGGTGAAATTTTGTTTTTAAGCAGCCTGCACCAAACCAAATTTTAAAGCAATCGACCAAGAATGCAAATGCCCCACTCTTGCTGGACCCTTCTCAAATGAAAGGGAAACCAAATACCTAGAATGTGCTTTGTGACCTGCTTCCAAAGCTTACGGATCATTGGGACAGAAACCCACAGGTACAGGGGACCACCCTCTCAATGTAGGTCCCTGAGAAAACATTTCTGGAACACGACGGGTGCTTTCATGCTGTAATCTAAACTCAAGATAAAGGAGAAAATGCTTTTGGGGATCTTCCTCCACTAGGTGGCGAGAATGCTTAAGCACAACCAGGTGGAGCGGGGGAACAAACTGAGCTGGGGAACGGTCTGTTCCGGAGCGGCCCGGCCCGGCCCAGGGCAGCTGTCAAACCCTGACTCCTCAGGCAGCGCCTGGCGCCGTCAGGTAAGCGTCCCACTTCAGCTCAGGTCATGATCTCACGATTCATGGGTTCGAGGCCCACATGGAGCTCTGTGCTGACCGCTAGGTCAGAGCTTGGAGCCTGCTTTGGATTCTGTGTCTCCTTCTCTCTCTGCCCCTCCCCACTCACCCTCTGTTTCACCCTATCTCTCAAAAATAAATACATGTAAAATTAATAAATAACTAGATAAAGTTCTTTCTTTAAAAAAAAACCCAACGCCTCCAGGTTCTCAACAAGTCTTTTGAGGATTTGTAAATGAAGTATTTGATATAATTTTTAATAAAAAGGTTAAGAGGATGTTCGCGGTTTAAGCTAAGCCTTCCCTCAACACATTAAATTTTTTTTAATGTTTATTCATTTTTGAGAGACAGAGCCCTACGCGGGGCTCGAACCCAGCCACCCAGGCACTCCTCCCTCAACATATTTAATCTGTTAAATCAGAGGTATCACAATTTGTTTTAAAGCAAAGTTTGCTGAGAATTCTGCCTACGGTTTCAAAACTAAGTGGGAAACTGTCAATAAAAATCAGAACAGAAAACCAGCTCTGTATATAAAACTTGGCTAGATCGAAACTGAATTTTCTAAAATAGCTGCTTACAGCCTTTTGCATTATTCCTCTTTGCTGCTCTTTTAACTCTGTTAGAGCTAGGCTGGAAGGGCTGAGGAATCTCTGCTAAGCCAAGTTCCTGGAGGGGGTTAAGAGAACAGCGCCGCTCAGCCAGGCCGCAGGCCCTCAGAATTGCAAATTACCCAACTGAGCCCAAGGGGCACCTATTGTCTTAGCCGGCCTCAACACCTCCACACCTCCACGGCTGACCTGGTCCTTCCCGGTCCTTCCGGGAGGGGAGAGGGAGACAGAAAACCAGACGGGGAAAGGAAAGGAAAGGGAGGAGGGGTAAATAATTTTAAATATGAATGGGGTGGATCGCCTCAAAGCCGAAGCCGGAGGGCTGGGGGAAGGGGACAGAGGTCCAAGCAGCAAAGAACGTTTAATTCCCAGCCAATGGATTGCTGATCTTTGTTCTTGGCAGGCCCACATGCCTTCACAAGTGGTCCGCAGCTTGAAGGTTTTAATACTCACCAAATCCTCTGAAGCCCGGGCTTGTGCTCTTCGGAAAAGATCCAAGTCATACTCGCTAGTCAGGTTTTCCAAAAGAGGTTCCCGAGTATTCCCATAGGTCTGTCTGTGTTCCTAGGAAAATAACAAGAGCGTGATTCTCTCTGCTTCTAAGAACTTAATCTATTTCATTTCAATCGATGCCAACCACGGGGCCAAGCACAACTATAAGCTATTTACTTAGTGCCTACTATACGCCAGGCATTATACTAGGCACTAGGAATTGGGCATAAGACACACTATCAGGTTAATGCCAAAAACCACCACTATCCACCCTAATGAATCTAGAAAGAAAATGCTCCTACACCTTCAAAAAGGAAGTTTCATTCATTCTTCTACCTCTAAATGAGCATCTCGAGGATCAGAATTCTATGCCTCCATTTCTTCATCTGAAAATGTGCACGACAGTACAAATAAATAAAATATACCAAACCCAAAGGTGCTCCACGTTCCTAGAATCTTGAGATCTGGAAGGAGCCTTGGTGGATACTCCCAGATTGAAATGCAAAGCAAAACAAACAAAACCCCAAATCTCTGACAGACACTCACTCAAGAGTCTGAGCTTTTAGACTGAAAGGGAAAGCTGAAATGGGGAAGGTTAGCCACCGAGCGGTCCTTGGAAAATTCCGTCCCAGGAGTCGCTGGCACCCACCATACACTGTCTGCCAAAGGCCTAAATGCTCCCGCCTCAGACCTCCAGCTCAAGTGAAAAGGAAAAACAGGCTGGCCTCTTTAAAAAACGTTCTACTGAATATTAAGCAAGAAGAAAGAGGCAATATTCATAGAAAATCAGAAGCATACGAATAAGGCGGTTCTCAGTAAGTATCAAATCTCACCATGATAGTCTCGAAGAGTATCCTTGTGCAAGAAGAGAAGGCCACGAGGGAAACTTCCCTTTTAAACTTAACTTGGATTGTAGCCCTTCCCACTAGGTCCTGACTCCACCTCCCACCCAGAGAATGGAAGGTAATGGTTGTTAAGTGCAGTGGATGGCTCAGCCTAGCGAGAACATTCCAGAGCTGACACACGTTTTAGCATATGAACAAACTATTCCCCAGTATCTGGATGCTATTACAAAGTCTTCAGGTTCTTATGGGCCCATCTGACCTGTTATCTTTTGAATTTGGACTCTGTTACCTACGATGGAGGTTCTCAGTACTGTTTCTTCTAGTTTCATACACTTTTTTTTTTAAACTTAAAAAATATCCTACCCAGCATTTATAACAGGAAGGTTGGGCCCGAACAACCTAGCTCAAATTACTGGAAAGTAGATGTTTGTAAGATAAATTTCAGGAGCTTTTCCTTCAGATGCTCTTTCTACCCGTATGATTCCTGGGCAAATTACTACTCTCTAAATCTCTAGATCTATTCTGATCTATGAAATAGGTAAGATGCCATCCGTCATACAGGGCTGTCCTAGAAACTATGGGAACAACAGAGCCACCACACCTACCACACACGCACTCCGTAAATGCTGCTATCGTATTGTTTACTCCACATCTACCCAAAGTGCAGATAAAAGGCCTGAACCAGGCCAAGGGAAGCAGCAACCAGCCCCATACCAGAGCCCTCCCTCTGCAAACCCAACAGGCTGGTGCAGGCGTTCAACTACAAATTAGCCCACCACCCATCTCCCATTGGCCGTTCCCCTTAGTCGTTACGACGAGTACTCACAAGGCAGGGAGGACCACCAAAGAAAGTAAATGCCTAGCCTGGCACGGTTCTGCCTCTGTGAAGCCATGCTGACTACCTAAGCACTCACAGCCCATCTATTGGAATGATTCAAGAAGCCAAAATTCCAACTCCATGAAAAAATAAAAATTCACATCAGAAAAAGACCCAGAGTTCACACACCAAAACACCCAGGGGATTATGTCTAAGAGGGTGATTTTTATTGGAATTTTTCTTGTCTATACTTTTGGTATTTTCTTTTTTTTTAAACGTTTATTCATTTTTGAGAGACAGAGCACGAGTGGGGGAGGGGCAGAGAGAGAGAGGGAGACACAGGATCTGAGGCATAGGAACAGCTCAGAGCCTGAGGTGGGGCTTGAACCCACCAACCTGCCAGATGATGACCTGAGCCAAAATCAGAAGCTTAACTGACTGCTCCACCCAGGTGTCCCTTTGGTATTTTCAATAGTAAGCATTTATTAACACATTTATAAATCTTTATAAACCACATTTATAATAAATCTTAAATTTTATGCAAGAAAATTTCTGAAGAGTTTTCCATGAAATTGAGGATAATCAGTTCAAGCCATGTAAGTGAAAACACAGAAATTGAAAGCTGTACTTACAGGAATATCCAAATTATATAAATAAGGCATTATGTAAAAGGCCAGGAGGCTATTTCCCCAAATGGTAACTGTGGTTACTTTTAAGTAATCACTACACTCAACGTGGGGCTCGAACTCACGACCCCAAGATCAAGAGTCAGATGCTCTTCTGACTGAGCCCGCCAGGCGCCCCTATTTCTGTACTTTTCTTAATTGTTCTGTGTCTCCTATTACAAATTACTTTGCACTATCTTTAAAACTAGAAAAAAATTAAAATACTACAAAAAATCCTATTATAGGATATATCACCCAATTAATATTCTTTATCATGTAGGAATTTTGTTTTCCCATTAAAAATACACAGACTACCCCTTAGGGCAAATGCTTTTTCCTTATACAGACATTTCCAATATCCTGGAATTTGTTCGCGTGGCTAAATTTAACCTTTTACAACTAAAGTGAGGTTTACACACAACTAGAGGATTGAATTTGTTTCATCTAGATTCTAATGGCATTTTGGTTTTCGGAGACCTCCCCCCATTTCGGGGGGATTATGGTCAACACTAAGGGCCAGAGGAGGGCGCTTCTATTTGAGAATACCAAACAGCAAATGTGAAAAGCAGAGTTTAGAAACTAAGAGCCATCAAGTGCAATCGCAAGAGTTGATGCCGACTGCTGAACGTTTTCTCACCATGTATTTCTCTTTCTGCTCTTTGCTCAGCCCAGAATTCCTTTTCTTCCTGAGTTCGGCCACCTTCTCCTTATACCGCAGCTGCCTCTCTGTTGGTGCCTAAAAGGAAGGAGAAAGCTGAGAAGCTAGCCAGAAAACGCATTATGTCATTAAGGTTCAAAATGAAGAACAAAACAAAACAAAACAAAACTCCGCAGGGAAGAAAATAAAATGTCAGACACTTTACAGCCGCCCTGTCGGTACTATGGCAACTTTAAAACTCCAAACTGGGGGGTGCCTGGATGTGGCTCAGTCAGTTAAGTCTCCGACTCGGGCTCAGGTCACGGTCTCACGTTCGTGGCTTCGAGCCCTGCGTCGGACTCTGTGCTGACAGCTCAGAGCCTGGAGCCTGCTTCAGATTCTTTGTCTCCCTCTCTCTGCCCCTCCCTCCCTCATGCTCTGTCTCAAAAATAAACATTAAAAATTTAAAATAAAAAAACTCCAAATTGGGTTCCCAGACCACCATGATTACAGCCAGTTCGTACTTATTTTTATATTAAACCGAAAGGAACATAACTTAAGGAGGGACGTCTCCACCAAAGCAACAGGAATAAAATAAAGGTGATTTCAATTCAATAAACATTTATTGAATGTTTACGGTTTTCCAAGTACTGACAGGAGAATAAATAAAATTTTTAAACTGAGTAAGATTAGCACCCAAGACAGACAATGAAAAAAAAGTGCAGCTACCACTTACAGAGTGCTTAAGCCTGCCAAGCACTGGGGATTCGTATTTTGTTAGCCTTACAAGGTAGGGATTATTCACTCCTTTTTATTAACAGAAAAATGCCAGGATGTGTCACAAGGAAATGAAGTTTGAGGAGGTTAGCTGACCTGCCCAAGACCACACAGGGAGTAAGAGAATCAGAGAACTCAAATCCAGATCTGTTTGGCTCCAAACCCAAACTTCTCCCTCCTCACCAGGCTTCCTCCGCTATCCACCTATAATCTAACCACAAAAACAGACATCCATATGATAACCTATGTGTGTATGGTAAGTGACAAGGGCCAGACCAGCATTCTGAGAACATTCCGATGGAACAAGATGAGGAAGAAATTCATTAACGATGGGCGATCTGGGACGAATTCCTACAGTGGCTGAGAGGTGTCCAAGGCCTTCAAGTTATATAAACAGAATCTCTTCTTGGTATAGGTACAGAGTTAGGCAGAAAAACAGCAAGAGCAGAGACCAAAGGTCTTCATGGAAGAACTAGGAATTTAAGCATCACCAATAAGCACGAATGTTCAGAGAGGCAGAAAAATCGGGGCAAAGCAGCATCTTGGAATCCAAGGCGAGAGAGAAATAAAAGAAAAATGACATGATCGACAGGTGTCAGATGCTAAGGAAAAGTCACTGGTGACCTCGGAAACATGCCAGCAGAGTGGAAGTGCTTGAAAGCAACAAAGGGCTAAAAAGCAGATGCAACATGAGGAAACAGAGCGGCAGGTGCAGCTTTCAAATGATCAGGATGATTTTTTATAACTATTACTATTATTTTCATAAGAAGCAGGAGTCCTTCATTTATGAGGCAGAAGTGTTTGCTTCATGAAATTTTACTATATGGAGAAAAGCAAACAAAAACAAATAGGCTTCTGAGTTTCTGACGGAAGACCGGTGACTTGGCAATGCCACAGGGGACAAGAGGCACGGAGAGACCTCAAGGCCGTTATGGGGCAGAGGAGATCCGAGGCTTGGCTCTCAGACTGCGAGCGGCCAGAGCTTTGGCAAGGCCCGTACCTGGTGCCTGGTTGCATGCCTGTTGTTGTCATCTTGCCTGTGGGACAGCATCCTTTCTTCTATCTGCTTATCCCGGCTCTGTGCTCTCACCTGCAACCATCAACAAGTCAATAAATCCACCTGCTTCTAAGACTAAGATTACCGAAAGCACAAGAATAAAATGGTCATCCCTTGCATTTACGGCGCACTTTTACTTTCAAAGGGGCTTCACGTTTATCAACACAATCGCTCCAAGCACAGGGGAGGTGGGTGCCACAGTCTGTTTTCTCAGCCGCTAACTAGAGTCAGAGAAGTGAAACCATGACAACTAACCAGTGGAGAGGCTAAGATTTTAATTCAGTCCGAATACTCAGAGTCTGAGGAAGAAGAAACAAGAAACCGTGACAGAGGGCAAACGCTGGGTGAAGGAGTGCGAAGGTCAAGTCCACGGGGGAACTGAACTCTGCAGAATGGGATCTTAAGACAGATCACATCAGCTCTCCAACAGTTTCAGTATCATCTCCTGGAAGGGAGGGCTCGAATCCCACGGCTTCTTCAACTTCACGCTAGGACTCAGCACGGTCAAAACACGGTGACGGACATCTTCCCACAGAGCTGCTCCTCCCAGACATCCCCTCTGCCCAGAAACAGCAACGCTTTCTAAACAACTCACCAGGTCAGAAACGCCTTGCTGCTTTTCTTTGTCTCACACCTCGCATCAAATCCATCAGCAAAATATATCCTAAATCCAATCAGCTCCTACTATCTCCCCTGATAGAATACTGGTCACCCCGAGCTTCCGCCTGAGTTCCAGAGCAGCCTTCCAACCAGTCCAGCTGGGTCAGCGCCTGCCCCTTCCAGTCCATTCTCCACAACGCAAACCAGCTTGTGACTTTGAAAAAAGTGGTCACGAAAATTCTCTCACACCCCTGTGAAAGCCCTCCCCATGCTTCCCACAGCCAGCACAATAAAGACGCCATCCCTGTGCCAAGGCCTTACAGGCCCTGCGTGACCTGCACCCGGCTCCCTCAATTCCCATTATGCTCCAGCCAGGCTGGCCTACTTCTGGTCCGTCAGACCCAGCCATTTCTCCCCACCTCACGGCCTCTGTGCTCGCCCGTCCTTCCACTTAACGTCTCTCCTCCGAGATCCTGACACCACCATCTCCTTGCTGTCCGCCGTGTCTCAGGTCAAATGCCAACTCCTCCAGGAGGTCCTCCTTAACGACCAGGCGAAAGCTGTGCCGTACCTCCGTCACCCCCAAACAGCCACTCTGTGTTTTTAGTTTTTGTGTTCCTCGCAGCATTTATCACCGCTTGAAATTCTGATTCACTTATTAATTTGTATGTGTTTTCCCTCCCCCCCCCATGAGAACGCTAGCTCTTGAACGCCGTCTTTTCCTCCATTCCCAAAACCCTCAATCTGCCATGGTGTTGGCACAGCACTCTGGGACTGAATAAAAATGGCCCTAACGTCGACAGCAATCGTCCACTGGGAAACTCAAAATAATCACGTAGATGCAAGTACTTTAAAAATTACAGAACTTTCAAGATATGTGAGGAATTAGTCTAATTTTTCCACTTCAGATGCTAAATACAGTAAAATATTATACCTGTCAAATATATACATATCTGTCAGATATCCTCCAAGTTCCAGTAATAAAGACGGATTACTCCAAGCCTGATTACTCTTGCAAAGAAGAAAACACGACTGAGGAAAAATTCAGGAAATGCTTTCCTTTCCTTCAGAACTTTCTTCCTCAAACAGACATTTTTCTTTTTCTTTTTAAAAAATAAATTCCTTGAGATAACTCGTTCACATTGCTACGAGCCAACAATTTAAAAAGTGGTACCTGAGGAAGACATCAATGCGAAGCCATGCATAGTATTAGACCGTGATAGTTAAAGACCAGAGGTACAGGACAACTTTCCAGAAGAGAGGTCACGATTATGTTCAGAGAATGAAAGACGTAAAGTCTGGTCGGCTTCCGATGCAGATACTGGCAGAGCTGTTCCTGTCTGGATCTGGTCTCAGACTAATGGGAAGATAAAGCGGAAGACCTACCACTCGCTCTTACATGGAGCAGAAGAGATGACCTTGCTCAGACAAGAGATTTGGAATAAAGAAGAATAAAAGTATACTTCAAAAGTATACTACTTTGCTGAAAGACTAAACACGCAAAGAAACTTCGCATCGCGTGTTCTCGTTAAGAAAAAGAGAACAAACCCTTGAATCAGAGGGCACTAGGGTTCGTGGGGATTCTAATTTTTCCTAGGATCAAACTGGCTCAGACGGGAATCAATCTGTGACCTTGGCGTTGTTAGAAAATAGCAACGGCAAGAACAGTTAATACTTTGATGTAATGAGCTTGGATAACCTGTCCAAACACTGCCCACGCAATCCATTTAATTAAGAATGTTTGCAACTCTTGCTTCCCCATTATTAGTTCGGTTGGTGGCAGCAAGCTAACTACACAAAATAGGATCTCAGGCTCTCCTGAGTCTATCACCCCCAAATCCCAAAGGTCATTTAGGACGTTTTCCTTCTTTCAGGACTATATTTTTTAAGAATTTAAGACAAAAATTGCCCAAGAGTAGGTGTGACTGAGAGTAACAAAAAGGAAAATATTCTACGGAAAGAGAGAAAGAGGAAAATAATTATGAAAAAACTTAAAAAGCAAAATGTCTTCATGGATTCATGAGAAGAGAAAAATAGATAAATATCAAGATCACATATTTATGCCAGTGATTTCCTATAGGAAAAGGTCCCTGACTCATCGAAGTCAATTTTCAAGGGAAATTTTAATGCACAAAGGATGACATCCCAAATATTTCAGAACTCCCAATAATTTCTTTCAAAGCATTCATTACATACTATAATTCTTTTATTTATCTGTTTAAATCTTTTTTTTTAAACCCAACTGTATTTTTACTGTTTCCTCCACTAGAATATAAGAAAAAGGACCTTGTCTGTTTTGTTCACGTTGTATCCCCAGTGCTTAGCAAAGTGGCTGGCAACGGAAAGCACTCACTGGTTTAAGTACAGAGTCAAATAATGAATACAATTACCTTGCATTCATCAGCTGACAGGTTATGATAGAGCGGGCATCCTGAGATGGAGAAATGTCTCTCGTGTTTTCCTGTAAGATGTCCTGTTAAAAGAGGGAAAAACTTAATCTCGAGATAGAAGACCTAAGCTCACAAAGTGATAGTTTTCTATACAACCGTGTTACTTTGCGGTATCGTTTCCATCCAATATATATCTGATCACAGACTGAATCCACGAAAACTAAGTGCTGCCAGGGCCATAACCTGCACCCACTAATAAATTAATTCCTTTTTGCCAGAAGATGGATCTGGTAATCTTTGAACATACTTGTGTATGCTCAATATAAATTCTAGTTCCTTCTGTTCTTTTTTTTTTTTTAAGTTTACTTTTTATTTACTGAGAGAGAGAGAGAGAGAGAGAGAGAGAGAGAGAGAGAGAGAGAGAGCGCGCGCGCGAGCGCAGGGGAGGGGCAGAGAGAGAGGGAGACAGAATCCCAAGCAGGCTCTGTGCTGTTAGCACAGACCCGGACACGGGGCTCTAGCCCAGGAACCACAAAATCATGACCTGAGCCCAAAATCAAGAGTCAGATATTTAACTGACCGAACCTGGCACTTCAGTTCCTTCTGTTCTGATAACATATTTCTCAAATTCCAAAAAATCATAACACCACATATTTATAGAAAGGAACAAAAGGAACATTTTCTTGTGGCGAAATTTAACTTTCCTGGGCTAAATTATCAAGTTATATGTGTAACAAATGCTCCTTCCTTCCTAGTATGCAATGCTACCCAATCTGAATTGAACTTCCAATAATCAAAAGAAACTTATGGAAAATGAAAAAGAAAATAGACTCTTCTATTCTGCAAATAAACATATGCTGATAATTTTGAATTGGATGACATATATTCATTTTTGTGGAAGGCGGCTGATTTTGTTTAAAGATTTAGGATTCTTCTGTAATCAGATTTTTTAATAGATGGTATTTACAACAGTGAAGACTTAAAGGAACTCAAGTGTCCATCAACAGATAAATGGGTAGGGGCGCCTGGGTGGCTTAGTTGGTTAAGTGTCCGATATCAGGGTCAGGTCATGATCTCATGGTTCGTGGGTTCAAGTCCCATGTCGGGCTCTGTGCTGACAGCTAGCTCCGAGCCTGAAGCCTGTCTTTGGATTTTGTGTCTCCCTCTCTCTCTGACCCTCCCCTACTTGTGCTCGGTCTCTCTCTGTCTCAAAAATAAATAAACTATATTAAAAAAAAAACAGATGAATGGGTGAAGAAGAGGTGGTGTCTATGGATAATGGGATATCCCCCACCCATAAAAAAGAATGAGATCTTGCCATTTACACTATGGATGGAAAAGGGGCACCTGGGTGGCTCAGTAGGTTGAGTGTCTGACTCCACCTTGGGTCAGGATCTTGCAGCCCGTAGGTTCGAGCCCACATTGGGCTCCACACTGTAGCACAGAGCCTGCTTGGGATTCTCTCTTCCTCTCTCTCTGCCCCTCCCTCACTTGTGCTTTCTCTCTCAAATGAATAAACTTACACTTAGCTTGATGAGCACTGGGTAATGCTTAGAACTGCTGGATCATTATACCGTACACCTGAAACTAATATACCACTGTGACACAAACACGCACAAGTTAGCACAAGGCGCTCCCTCTTACGAGGGGACAGTTCTTATGAGGGGATAACGTGAGGAAGAATAATATAGAAAGCTCATTTTCTCTAAAGAGGTATCTCTTCATTTTTCTACTTTTCGTGCGGTTTAGGGAAACACACAGGAAACTGAACATTACTTCCTTCTCATGCATCTCTTTAACCAAAAAGTTTACAAAACCTTACAGTAATAGAGACATTGGGATTTTACAAATCACACATGATTTATAAAATAAGCCTTAAATAACAACAACAGTTCATATAGTTGGGGAGAGAGGAATTAACATATGTTATGCAGACTGCCATTTCTACAGGATTGTGTCATTAAAAATGTGATTGTAGAGATCCGTTCAATTTATCTTGCACACAAAAAACTAACCGCAATGATCAAACACCACATATAAAATGTAAAGCATCCGCGTTATAGAAAGTCTTCTTTCTACAAATTATTTCTAAGAAATATTTCTATAGATATTCCTAAGATATTATTCATCTATAACTTCTGAGTAAATGGTTCAAGTCGTCTTATAATACATACACTAACACCAATCTAATGAGTCTATACTCAAAGTTTTAAAACTAGAATACCTAATCTAGTGACCTAGCAATTCTATTGCTATAAATTTATCCTACAGGTTTTCTAGGAAGACATCAAACCAAACAGATACAAGGCTAGCTGTTACAGAAATATTCAAATTGGCTAAAAACAAGAAATAACCTAAATGTCAATTTCTACTGTACAATTTTAAAAATGTGTAAGCTTTCAATAGAATGCAATTCTCTGTACTCTTTAAATAAATGGAATCCTAAGTAATATAAAATATCCAAGATGCCAAACCAACAACTGTGTTTTCCCTTTTGTGAATAACAAAAATATATCTACACATACATGTGTACACCCACACACTAGAAGCATTCATAATAACTACCAAAAGTAGTTTTATATCCAAGGATATGAGTGAAGCAGAACTTTTACTTACGCATTTCAGGGCTTTTAAGTTTGTACAAGCACATAATACTTTTATACTAAAATTATAAAAACAAAAAAATTAACATTATTTTCGCAAACATAAAGAGTGGCACAGGATCAAAAATAATTTTGGCAATGGATTTTTTTTTTACTAAGTAATCTCTATGCCCAATGTGGGGTTCGAACTCACCACCCCAAGATCAAGAGTCACATGCTCTACTGACTGAGCCAGCCAGGTGGCCCCTTATCAAAAATAATTTTGGGAGCTCAGGTTCATCCTTTTCAAACTTCGCCAGCACATTAACACCAAAAGTCACAGGAAAGCTGATGCACCAGATCTGTATCTGTCCTCTCGTCTACTGCACTAAGGGGGTTAGGACTGAGCATGAGTAACACACGGTCAGGCCTCATCTCCCCCTGTCCGCTGTGGCTGCTCTGCCCCAGGCATGCTGGCCCCTACATGTGCCTCCTCCTGCTCCAGTGTCGTCTGGGCCCACACCGCCGGCACCAGTTTGTGGGTATGCACGGCTGAACGGACACACACCACCTTCCCCTCTCGGCACTCCCTCATCTTCCTTCAAAGAACCATCTCTAGTTGACATATTGTATATCTTCCTGTTTTGCCTTGCCTGCTAAGACTATAAGCTCCATGAGGGTAGCAACTTTGAAAAGTTCATAACTACATCCCCCGAACCTAAAACAATGTCTGCTACATAGCAAACATTCAATAAATATGCACTGAATACCTAATTAAACACAGTACCTAAACGGAACAATTTAGGGCTGCGTGGACGGTGACCAGCAGGGCTGGAACCCCTTTCCTTGCTGTGTGGTAAGCCGATCTCCTAACCTCTTAAAGCACTGGTGCTTACAGGATGAGGTCTAGTCTTAACTTTTCCGTTATTTGTGCAAGGAAACAGATTTGGGCCAGAAACAATGATCCTGAGTGAAGGTTGGTGCGGCGGTTAGGGGAACTTATGCTCTCTGCATTCTGGTGAGTTCAAATCATCTGAGAAACCAGTGCTAAGACCAGGAAAAGATCCAAGTAAATGAAATACTAGGGAAAACCTACCGTGGGCCCCCAAAGCAGCAGCTCTCTGTTCTACCTTTTCTGAACCTGATGGCCACCTGACGGTTCACAAGTCTGAGAGGCAGACCTGATGGAAAAAAGCTTGTAACCTCAGAAGTCAGCACCTTCCAACTCTAGACAAAAATTTAAGCCCAGCACTTGCACTGGAGCGCACCTGAGGAGCATTAATAAGGTTTAAACCACGCCAAGAATCTGTGAGTCAGGGGTCAAGGTCCTAAGAAAAAACAAAGAGGTACTCATTTATCTAAGAAATGCTTGTCTGGTTTGTATTTACGAAGCACACGAGCCCTAAAACCACTGACGTCACGAAAGGCCAGGGTCTCCTCTGTGCCCTTTCAGCTTCAAAGCCATGCGACAAGAAATCTGTTTTTCTCACTTCCTTAATAGGTCTGGCCATAATACCACCAGTGTTCTGCATTAGCTTATGCTCAGCAAGTTTGAACTATGGCCGTACAATGAGTTATTTGAAGAGAACCGGTCTTCGGTTTTGTTTTTGTAGGAAAAAGGACATTTTTCACGGGGGAAAGCTCTTGATAAGCAGAATGGTGCATCATGGTGAATTTCCTCGCAATCGGATCTCTTATTATGGACAAGAAGCAAACACACTCAAGTGGGCAACCCAGTGATACGCCGCTCAGCACTGACGAACCTAAGGAGCAAGGTCACAAGGGAACACGGAACATTCCCTCATGATCCTAATTCCAGAGGACGAGAACCCGGAACACAGGCAGCGTGAAGCTGGGCGCACTCACCTAGAGAGTTACAGCCTGGGGTAGGACACTTCATATTGAAATTGTAGCTTTCGTGGAAGCGACGACGCTTGGGGCGATGAGAGAGATCACTGCCAGAGTCCTTCAGGGACACGTCCTTGGCCATGCTTTCATCGTGCGACACGTTAGGGCTGGAGATGTCTATGTCAGACTCAGAAGAAGGCGCATTTCCAGTTGGGGTTCGAGGTGGAGATTCATCCTGATCGGCTGTATTTTTAGTCTCTAAAGGGAAAGTAATTGGTAGAGCTCATGAACGAAGTTCATTTATTTGAGGTTTACTATTCAGGAAAGTTTATGGGCTTTCCGGATCCTCTTATCATTTAACCAGCAACTTCTGACCACTTATCTGCGGGAGAGCACTTATCTGCTAGAAATTAAAATGAAAAGAAACTACATCATTCCTCTGTTACTTTGTTGCAACTTTACACTCTGACTACAATTAAGTTTGGAGTTTCCCTAATACATTCCACTTATCTGTGTTCCTCATAAACCCCCAACCATGGATAATCAAAACCGGATGGAGGTACGTCTTTCTTTAAAACTACCATCCGGGGGCGCCTGGTGGCTGTCCGCTGAGCATCCCAATTTTGACTTCGGCTCATGTCACGATCCCAGGGTCATGGGATCAAGCCCCGAATCAGGCTCCTCACTGGGCATGGAGCCTGCCTGGGATTCTTTCTCTCCCTCTCTGTCCCTCCACCACTGGAGAGCACAGGCATGCACGTACTCTCACGCTCCCCTCCCTTCTCTCAAATATCAAAAATAAAAAGAAATAAAAAATAAAATAATGAAATAAATAAAATAAAACAAAACAAAATAACCATGCCACTCCACTCCCAGGAGACACACAGGATGGAAGAGAAATGGACGACAGACTCGGTGTGCAAGTGTGAATGAACTTGACTCTCGAGATAGATTGTGAATAATCTAACAACGTAGATTATAAATCATGGGTTGTAAACCAAATGCCTGTAAGAGTTGGGCAAGGCCAAATAGAGACCAATCGTCCATCTCAAGGAGACAACTGCTTCTCTGCTCCTGGTAATACTGTGAGTGAATGGGCCACTTCATTCGTGTTCCCGGAGATTTGCATTTTTTTAAAGGAAACTAGTAACTCATGTTTTTATATGAAATCTATTTTAAAATGCTGGCAACAAATTTTTAAAAGTGTAAACATAATGGGGCGCTTTGGGTGGCTTAGTCAGTTAAGTGTCCGATTTCGGCTCAGGTCATAATCTCACAGTCCATGGGTTCAAGCCCTGCGTCAGGCTCCACACACTGACATCATGAAGCCCACTTAAGATCCTCTCTCTCCCTTTACCCCTCTCCTGCTTGTGCTCTCTCTCGAAAAAAAATAATAAACTTTGAAAAAATAAAAATAAAAATGTGAACACAATGCAAGCAAACCGAGTGTGTTGGCAGACTGACGCTCCTCAGTCTATAACCTGTGCTGTATGGCCTCTGATTTGGGCTAGTGAATCACAACCTCAACAGCTCGCCATCCCACCTTACTGAAGGTCACCTCTCCCCAGAATTCCAGAGATAAATGGACAAATAAAGCATGAATGTAAGAAAATCTGGTTTAGGCCTTCTTCATCTGTGGGTAAGAGGGCCACAGTCCCTTTTGTCTGTTATACGTCCAATCGAATATACTCCAGAGACTGTAAACTTCAAGAGTCCTCTGGAGCAAGACGGTCCTCAGCAAGACATTCAAGAAAGGAATCAGGCGAACAGCATTCGCCTAGTGGAATTTTGTCAGTACCAGGCATCTATCTGCAGTGGCCCCAAGCCTTCCTTAAGAGAAAACTGACCAGATCTTCTCTGTAATTGACCAAATCACACTATACTCACTCACCTCTATCTGAAAAGTCAACCACTTGCTCAGTTTCTGAGCCAGATGAACGAGTCTGCCGAAGGGGGTACTTTTTTGGAGTCACCGGGTTAGGCTGCTGCTGACTACGGGTCACTCTTCTGGTAGAATACGCAGGCTCCTCGGGGCCAAAAGATTGCAAATTTCGAACAGGGCTGGAATCTGATCCCCAATTTTAAGAGATAATAAAATGATCAAAGAGGAAAGAAGGAAATGTGTTTTATTTCTCATCCATATGATTTAATGCCACCTATGCTCTCCTCTCCATATTTCACAAAATCTAACAAATCATTAAAAGGTCTATTTTATTAAATACAATGTAAGCTAAAGAGACTGGATCAGGTACAGAAATGCAATACAGTATGGAATTCATAGTTTTAGGTTCTGGAATCAAAAGGGACTCCCATTCAATTCCCTTGCACCATACCCACGAGCTACAGCGTCTTGGGCGAGTTCATCTCTCCAAGCCTGTTTTCCCTGATCTATAAAAAGAGTAAAAATATTATTTGCACATTCCTCACGTTTGTTGTGAGAAGTGGGATAATTCATAAAAAAACGTTTAACATGATCCCCAGTTCCTAGATCTATAGCTTTCTAAATTTTAGCTGCAACGTCTCTTTCTTCCCTTATTCCAACCCACCATAAAACAGGTACTCTACTAAAGGTAGAATACACACGTCTCCTTTCTTCAGGGATCTCTTGCGTTCTTCCTGATTACCCTGTCTGATACTCTGAAGCAAAGTCATAATGGATTCATGAAGAGTGAGGCAAGGACAGAGCTTTTGAAATTCTTTTGGATCACGAAGCCTATTCTGAAGCACCCAGCAAGTCTTTTTACATCTCTAATTTGATGACACTTAAAAAAGAATTAGAAAAAGATTCAAAGCTGAATTTAAAGCAGGTTTTAAACAACAAAAGATCCGAAGATGGTATGTAAGTCTTATTCTGCACAGAAGAAAACTGAAATTGTCAAACTTCTGGGTAAAGGAAGCACACAGCTAGGTAATCGGCCTGCCCAGGTCCAGGCGGCTCAATTCCTAACGGGGCCCACATCTTGCTTTGGAGACAGCGAGCTTACACAGACAACATTGTGCATGATGCCCCTAGGGGTTGTGCAACTCCATAGTTACGAAGCAGAACAACTAGGAAGTGACCCAGGGCCCAGTTATTTCCTAGCTGGGAAATATGAATGTTTACAACTCTCAGGTGTCCCAGGCATAGCCGATGATGCTTTGATAGAATATTATGCCCCTTCCTATGCATATACTGTTCTCTCTGCCTAGAATGATGTTTTCCCATCTTTCAACATGTAAATTCCCAGTAGATCCTTTAAGATTTCCATCTTGGAGACCGGCCCCAAATTGCCTGCCCATCTCTAAGCTTCCAGAATACGCTATACAAACATCTTAGAGCCCTTACCACAATGCATTACTACGATCAGCTGACATCTCTATCTGTATTTTGTACTGAACTGTGAGATCCTAAGGGCAGGAACTATGATTTCTCTATCATGGTATTTCAGTACATAGTACGTATTACAGCAGTCATTTATCAATATCCCCATTATGCTAAAAAAAATAAAACTTACAAACTGAAAATCAAAAGACAGCAGCTATACTTTGGCTAAAATGTTAAATTTGAAAATAAAGTTGGGAACAGTTGTTGAGAATGTTCCCATTTTCTTGCTTGGAAAACTAATGTTGTCCTCTCATTTTGCAACGTGCTCATAAAGCAGGAACTAGATCAGCACTACTGAAGTGCCTGAAGCATATTACAAAAGTTTCCCCCTTAATCTATTATCACCTACTGCTCATTAGCTTTGCGTATTAACTGCAATTTTCTTTCCTCCCCAAGGAAGCCCAGAGCAGAATCAGGAGGGATCAAGGGCACCTTCCAAATCAAAGCCCAGATGGCTAATTGCACTAGAGAACCTGCAAGCTACCATCCAACACAGAGACCCTCTATTCTTTACGACCAAAGCAAAATTCTGGGTATTTACAACTGATGGTTGGATGCGACTACTTATATTTACTAATCATGTCTGACTACATGACGGAATTAAATATAAGTTATGGAACTCTTCAGAGGTATTGGACCTCCTCCAAAAAGTTCAAGAGACTGTGTTAAATGCGTCAGTCTAAACCATTCTAACACAAAGTAAAAATACGGTCTTCCCATTTTACTCATGGAAAAACTATCATCCTAAACAAAAGTTAAATGACTTAAGGCATATGCAGGCCATACAGCCATTATGTCAGAGAGAGTTCTTTGGGGCCTACAAACCGGACAACCCCCAAGAGAACCATTCTTAAGAACTGGACACTTCTGCAGGCAATGACTCCGCGTTTTACCAGGTTCCGAAATCTACGCCAAGCTGAAGAACCAGTTTCCACATTCCCACAAGAATATGATGCCCAGCGAGGAGGCTATGAGGTGCGGTCAGGAGAAATGAATCCTTGTACCTTGAGAACTCTGGCTCAGCCGGGCTGAGGAGCGTGTCACGCGGGCAGACCGCCGGGACGTGCCGTCACTCTCGGAGCTGTCTGTGTGCTCGAGATCTGTAGAAAAATCGGAATCTTCCGTTCCATCTGAACTACTGCCTGCATTCCTCTGTAACACCATAGATCCAGACGTTAGCACAGAAGCATTTACTCTGTGGGTTTGTGTTAACACTGGAAATAAAACGAAATCATGATACTGAAAACACTAAGAAAGGATTCTACCTCCAAATTCCTTTCATTGAAGGCGCTCAAATGGGACAAGTTGCAAGTAATGCACCTTTGTTAAATAAAAAAGAGAATGAATGCTTACTTTATTGTCACTAATTCTGAAACAAGGACATTTAGTCAGGACCACATACTGGAAACAGAAGTCCTCAACTCAAAATGGTCTGGCTGGGGTGCCTGGGTGGCTCAATGGGTTAAGCGTCCGACTTTGGCTTGGGTCATGATCTCGCAGTTCGTGGGTTTGAGCCCCGCGTCGGGCTCTGTGCTGACAGCTAGCTCAGAGCTTGGAACCTGCTTGAGATTCTGTATCTCCCTCTCTCTCTGACCCTCCCCTACTCGCGCCGTCTCTCTGTGTCTCTCAAAAATAAATAAAATTTAAAAACACTTTAAAAAACCCAAAATGGTCTGGTTGACATAACTATGCACTTGAAGTCCACAGGAGTGAGAAAAATGTCCGTGCAAGACTCCTTTGAACTTTAGAGTAGCCTTTGTGCAAAGTCTCCATGAGCGGCCATCACCTTTTTTTAAAAAAACTGTATACTAATTCAACATCTCAGGGTCCACAACTCTGATCCCAAAGGAACTTAAAGAAAAGACTAAAATTCCTCTTTCATACGGTATCTCTCTAGGAAGTTTCTCTGCGTGAATGCTGAAAGTGCTTTAAAAAAAAAAAAAAAAACCAGGGGCGCCTGGGTGGCTCAGTCGGTTAAGCGGCCGGCTTCGGCTCAGGTCATGATCTCACAGTTCGTGGGTTCGAGCCCCGCGTCGGGCTCTGTGCTGATAGCTAGCTCAGAGCCTGGAGCCTGCTTCAGATTCTGTGTCTCCCTCTCTCTCTGACCCTCCCCTGCTCGCGCTGTCTCTCTCTGTCTCTCAAAAATAAATAAAAGACATAAAAAACAATTTAAAAAAAAAACCAAAAACCAGCTTGCACATGAAAACTTGTAGATATTTAAAAACAGAGATTTTATCATCTTTTCAATAATCATTTGTCAATTTTTAGCCTCCTGAAGCATGATTAGCCATAAAGATAACTTTATCAGTTGATCATTAACACTACACACCCCTTACAAAGTCAGAAAAGGAAAAGCATTTGCTTAGAAAACAATACCAAGCTTCAAACTACAAGTCCTTAATTTTTTTTTTCTAATCCAACACGCTTAGGGCCTGTTGTGCTTGAAATTCCTAATTTTTTGGCTTTTTGGAAAGGGAAAAATTTGCGTATATCCCTCAAGTAACATCCCATGGTCAAACACAGTAATATTTCTACAGCAAAATATATAAATAATCACACCAAATCAGACACACAAAAATTATAAGTAGCCTCAGGATAGTTTATGACAGGGTTTGCCATCAAATAAGGTACTAAGAACACTTACATTTTCAAAAACTCTTTGTATCTGGGAACTACAGAAAAGGGACTGTGGACCTCCTTCAAGCCACCAATGCTATTCTGCACTTGGTTAGCCTTCACATAAACACTACCTACCGATGCAGGCCATTTTAGGAGAAAATAAAAAGCTCACAGATATGTTATTTGAAAATCTCTGTGAAAATAAAGATTTCTACAGAAATGAGCAAGAGTACCATGCAGCTTTCCAAATATTTCAAGGGTAAACTGCCCAGAAATTAGCAGAGACTTCAGAGTCATAAGTTGAAGGGGGGGCAGGGGGTGTGTGTGTGTGTGTGTCTTAAAGGTCATCTAGTCCAGTTATCTAGATGTTTGAATCTCCAACCATCCCTTCCTGGTTTGACCCTGGAATTCAGCTCTTCTCTCTGGCTTTGGCCAATCTCGTTCCCATCTTACTCCAGAGCATACTTAATTGCTCCCTTACTTCCCTCTCATAACACTTTGTATATACCTCCCAGTAGAGAATTTACTAGCTCCTTCTGCAGGTATTTTTATGTCCTTTTCCCCCCATCAGACTGTGATCTCTTTAAGTCAGGGACCATGTCTGATTAATTTGTGAAGCCCCAGCAACTAACACAGTAGCAAGGAGTCAATAAACATTTGTTGAATGAAATTTGTTCTGTCGTCCAGGCTCTGTTATTGACTAACGGGAGTGGCTTGGGGCGCTCCATTAGGCCTCTGTTTGTTCAGCTGCAAAGAAAAGGGATGGCGGGGGGGGGGGGGGTGTCCCTAGGTGACCTTACCAATCCCATCTAATTCTAGAAAGTTTTTGACTTTTATGAACTGCATTTTCTGACCGCTGTCCAAATGAGCAACTCAGGAAAAATTACATCGTGGTCGCAAAAGGGCCTAAGTGGGTTCCCTGGGGAGTGGGCGCTGGTCCTTCCTCTACACACCGTCTTCTGCTTTGTTGTGCCCCCCGCCTGGAGAGGAAGGATGCTCCAAAACCCCGCCCATCCACCTATCAGCATCACCGGCCGGAAGGGCGGGGATTCGTGCCGCCCAATCGCGCTACGGCTACACCGCGCCCCCACGGGACAGACTGCCAAGCCTAGCCAATCAAGAGAGGAGGGATCGTTCTCTACAGCCAGTCGGAGAGCTGTAAGGCCAGGCCCCGACACCGCCCCCGCACGCGGGGAGGTGACCGTTGGACCCAAATGGGCGGTGTCACCAGCCAATCAATACGCTTCTCGGCGTTTCAACGACCAATTACCGAAAAGAACGCCTCCGAGCCAGGCAAGCAGAGGGCGGGAATAGTTGCAAGCATAGGCCGAGGCCAGGATCGGGCCCACATTTTTCTGTCGGGTACGGACAGACGAAAGGGTTGCTGAGCTAGATTGGGGGAAGCGGGAAGTTGGAACCCTACCACTGTGAGGCGTGGCCAACTGCGTCACGTTGCTCAGTCGACTGTCCTCAGCCACCCGCCATCCCTTCTGTCCCGTTCCTCTCACCTTCCTTCGCGGCATTGCCGGCGGCTGCGGCCCGACAGTTCCTATTCGGGCGGCGGCAGCAGCAGCAGGAACGGTGGCTCCGGCGGGCTCCGTGGCGGCCTCTGTAGCAGTCCCAATCCTGCGGACGATCCCAAGTGCCTCCTGCTTCACAGCGTCTAGACCCTTCTGCGCAGGCGCCGCGGGCTGAGGCGCTTTTTCCTTCACTTCCGGCTGGGGCTCGCGTCACCTGACGTTACCGGCCAGAGAGGGTGCTGGGAGGTTCGCTCCTTCGACTGAGGCTCGTGGGCGCCATTTTGGAATTGGGCAAAAAGGCCCACGGTAGTACAACCTCAGGCCTGCCATGTTTAGTCAGGGGATTGACACCTTCTGTGGACGTGGGCAGCCATTCTTGTTTGGGGCTGAAGCCCGACCGTTGAAGTTAACTGTTCTCATCTTAACCTTGGGCAAACTTTCCCTTCCCGTTCGTTGTAATTTCTGAAGTAGAGGAAGGAAACCCCCAGAATCCATCAGGTGGGTGAGGTTTAACCCCTTCGTTGCCTAATGGCCAAAGGACGTTTCTGTTTTTCATATAAACCCAAGTTGGTAGGGGATATTTTGCACAAGAAATTGCCATCTCAAAAGCCATCCTTTGTCTCAAATGGATGGGAATGGGAATGGGGCTTGTAAAAGGACCTGAAGGGTAGCGTCCATCACCAGGAAGTTTGTTGTCTGGTAGAGGAGACATTGTCCTTGCCCGTAGCGAACAGCAAGTAAGTTAGTCGTTCAGGTCGCGGAAAGAGGCAAAACCATTCTCCAGAAGCTGTAGCTCCAGAGATTTCCCCAGTTCGCTCTATGGTGAGCGCCCACCTCCTTCTCCCATTCTGTGCGGTTTTCAGAGCCCTGGGTGGCCCGCACGGGTGGGGGCGGGTGCCCGTGCGGTTACCAGAGTCGGAGCAGCAGTGAACCTATTAAAGTGACCTCTGGAAATCTAGATGCTTGAGCCAGGACTTGGGGGAGGGCAGACGAGGAAGGAATATTTTTAGAGCTTTAAAAAAAAGGGGGGCATAGATATTTAAATATAATAATAATAATAATAGGGCCTGTCTTGAGTGGAAGGAAGAGTTGGTCCATTGAAGAGCCATTTTAAAGGCTGGCAAATGGATAGCGAGCGTAACCTAGCTGGAGGAAATTCTTTGAGAGGACCAGAGGTTGGTGAAGAGAGACCGTGTGGAATCTAGGCATGCTCAGCCATTAAATTAGAAATCTGGACCCCCGTTTCACCTGAGGCCGACAGAGTTTTCCCCCCTGGAGCAGAGCTAAAGCTGGGGAAGGTAAACATCTGATGAATGCACCAAACAGAGGACTCTGAAGAGTTAAAGTTCCAGACCCTTAGCCAGCACTCTCCTAGAGGGGATATTCTGGGCGGGTGGAAATACAGACAGCTTTCAGTATTTAGTATCTAGCTTTTAGTGTTTAGTATAAACACTTCTGAATAACCTACTTAAGGCTGAACTGCACCTAAGAACTTGTTGGAACTGGGCTCACGCTTCTTCCTTTTGTATCCTTTCAGCATTTAATTTCACACTATTACTGTTATTTTTGCACTTTGTGGTGTATTCCCCCATCCCTCTTGGATGCTACGGCTCCCAGCCTAGTAGTAAGGAGCTCAATGTTAAGAGCATATCTGTTTGGCGTATCATCCTTAACAGTGCCCAACCCTTTCTCTCTACACAGTAAATGCTTTCGAGTCCATCAAAACATGTTCACCCTTTCACAGTCTCTGAATGGATAGCACTCAAGGATGGTGAAATATCCCTCCCTGGGAATTAGTATTTTAGAAAATCTCATTTTGACGTAACCACTCACCATACAAATACCAGCATTACCGACGTTCAACAGTAATCTCTTATGCTGGATTCTCAAACACTGCAGCTGACGCGAAAGAATTTACAGTTTCATTTAGACATGGCTCTTATCCTTGGAAAATGGGCACTCTAGAAGAAAGAGGAAAAAAACTAACATCAATAGAATAGAAAGATGGTCATAAGGAAAACGTATGCTTAAGATGAAAGTGGAATGGCTTAGGTATGTTTAGAATGGGGAAGAGAGAACCCTAAAAGCTTTTTTTTCTTCCTTTCTTTTTCTGGATCAAATATAATCTTTACTTTAAGGGTCATTTTCATCATGGCACAGTTAGCTTTTGAAGCAGGAACTGATGTTGGTTTCAAAGCCTCTTAACTAAGTTGGCCCCTGCCCACCCTCATCCGCCAGACTTAACAGAGGTTGCTCCTCTGTTTTTCCTGCTTTTACGCTTTCACACAGGCTTTTCCTCCTGCCTGGATGTATCTCCCAACTTTCTTTAAAACTTATTTCTTCGGGGCGTCTGGGTGGCTCAGTCGGTTAAGTGTCCACCTTCAGTTTGGGTCATGATCTCACAGTACGTGGGTTCAAGCCCGGTGTCAGGCTCTATGCTGACAGCTCGGAGCCTGGAGCCTGCTTTGGATTCTGTGTCTTCTCCTCTCTCTGCCCTTCCCCCATTCTCTCTCTCTCTCAAAAATAAATAAACATTAAAAAAATAAAATGTACTTTCTTCAGAAAGTCTTTCCTGATTTATTCACTCTAAGGTGGTAAGGCATAGTGATATGTTATTTTGCACTTAACTGCTATATTTATACTTTTGCCTGTATAATTTGGTAGATGTTTTGTTCCCCTTTTCTCCTTTCCAAACATAAGATAGGAACATAACTCCTAATTATTTTATTCATCAGCTCTACTAGTGTCCAGTACAGGGCTTTGATGTCGGATGGGGCATTGAATCTCAGCTCTGCCACTTTCTCTCTGCGTTGCTCTTAGACAGGTTTTTTACTTTGTGCCTCAGTTTTCTTATCTGTGAAATGGACATACTAATAGCTGCCCCCACAAGGTTGTGAGGATCAGAAGAGATGATTGTAATAAGGCATTTAGCAGTTCCAGAGAGAGTCAGTGATCAGTAAATGGCTGTTGTTACTGATATTTTTAATTCCAGTGACCCTAGTCATTCCTAACATTCCCATGCTTGTGATTATGTACATAGTCTACTGATTGTTTGCTTTTGTCTGTTCAACCTCACTTCAGCTCAAGAAACACAGAGTGGGGGCACCTGGGTGTCTCAGTGAGTTGAGCATCTGACTCTTGATTTTTGCTCAGGTCATCATCCCAGGGTTGTGAGATTGAGCCCTGCGTCGGGTTCCAGTCAGAGTGTGAAGTCTGTTTAATATTCTCTGTCTCCCACATCTGTGTTGGGGCACCTGAGTGGCTCAGTTGGTTAAACATCTGACTCTTGATTTTGGCTCAGGTCATGATCTCATGGTTTGTGAGTTTGAGCCCTGGGTGGGCTCTGCACTGATATTGCGGAGCGTCCTTGGGATTCTTCCTCTCTCTCCCTCTCTCTCCCACTCTTTCCCTCTCTCTCCCTCTCTCTCCCTCTCTCTCTGCTTGTCACCCCGCCCTCCCCCCCAGTAAACTTTATAAAAAAGAATACTGTTATAATAACCTTACCCAGAGTTGAAGAGGAACAGAGCAGGGTCAGAGGTGGGAGTAATCTTTCATGTATGTTCTTACGCATTTTCTTTCTTGTATCTGTATATTATTTCCTCAGTCACATTTGTAAACTCTTTAAAAAGATTCCCCAACTTCCTTGAGGCACCTGGGTGGCTCACTCGGTTGAGCATCTGACTTCGGCTCAGGTCGTAATCTCGAGTTTGTGGGTCCGAGCCCTGCATTGGGCTCTGTGCTGACAGCTCAGAACCTGGAGCCTGCTTTAGTTTCTGTGTTTCCCTCTCTCTGCCCCTGCCCTACTCGTGCTCTGTCTGTCTCTGTCACCCAAAAGATAAAACAAATGTTAACAAAAATTTAAAAAATAAAGATCCCTCACATCCTTTAGAATGCTCCCCTTGCCAATAAAATGATAGGTACTATATTTCAGATTCAAAATGTAGTTGTTTGTCCTTTGCTTCCAAAGTCTGGGAGCTCCTGGAGATTGGGAGCCTTGCCTGGCTGGTGATCCCATCTCCAGCTTCTTCTCCCTTGCTGCCTGACATCTTTTTATTTTATTTTATTTTATTTTTTACATTTTATTTATTTTTGAGAGACAGAGACAGAGCATGAATAGGGGAGGGGCAGAGAGAGAAAGAGACACAGAATTCAAAGCAGGCTCCAGGCTCTGAGCTAGCTGTCAGCACAGAGCCCAACATGGGGCTCGAACCCACAAACTGCGAGATCATGACCTGAGCTGAAGTCAGACACTCAACTGACTGAGCCACCCAGGCGCCCCGCTGCCTGACATCTTAAAGGGCCCTGTAAATGCAGTGGCAACTGCCAAGTGTTGGCCCCGTTAGGAAAAACTTGCACAGAACCAGCCACCCTCTCTCCTTGAAGCCTGCTTTTTGACCAGTGATGTGTCTTGGAGGGGTCAGAGGGAGTAGTTTCCTCTGTGTGCAGAAAGCTGGTCTGTAAGGTGGAGAAGCCTTCCATGACCTTTTGAGTGGCTGGGGTAGCCAGGCCAATCTCGTCACTTTTTTTTTTTTTTTTTTTTTTTTTACATTTTATTTATTTTTGAGAGACAGAGTGTGAGCAAGGGAGGAGCAGAAAGAGAAAGAGACACAGAATCTGCGGCAGGCTCCAGGCTCTGAGCTAGCGGTCTGCACAGAGCCCGACGTGGGGCTTAAACCCATGAACTGTGAGATCATGACCTGAGTCCAAGTCGGACACTCAATCGACTGAGCCACTCAGGCGCCCCCAATCTCGTCACTTCTAAGTAGAGGTACTGGCTTAGTCTCTATCCCTTTGGGAGAACCCCAGAGGCTGTTGGATGTGACCATCATTCCTATTAAAATATTTTCATTTACGGCTGCCTTAAAAATGGAGTCAGCGCGGTCACGAAGGGTCACTCCTTTCTTCCTCTTCTTGGAGGTGGCCTGGGAACTTCTCTTCCCTTGTTGGCCACTTGTGGATTTGGTTCCTGTATCCCCCTTATCTACCAGTCCTCCCCAACCCCACCCCAGGGGAAGGTATTGGACAGAGCCCAGCAGGTTCAGGCACAGCTCCCTGCCTCTGCAGCTAGGGTTATAAATAACCACCCAAACTAAACAGTCAAATAACCACATTTTGAAAATTGCCTTATGAAAAAAAAAAGTCACCCTAATCTTGATTCAATAGCACTTCTCCCACCCCTGCCCTGCATCTCCCCGCTTTCTCCCCCTCCCTACCTCCCTTCCCTAATCCAGTCTCCCTAGGGAAGTCAATCTGCACACACAGCCTGCTTGTGATGAAGACATCCTTTCCCATATTTGACAGGGCCAAAGCCCTCCAGGGCTGTACTTGCAGTTACTCAGTGCTGTTATGGTAGCTGAGGCCTCAGGGCAACATATGTTCCTGGGTGGTAATTGGGTTTGCTTTAACAGACTGTCTTTCCCTGCATTCTCCGTGCCCAAATTCACTTATCAAGAAGACCAGGGAATTGTCATTACGGATGGGACTTTTTTTTTTTTTTAAGTAAGTTCCGCCCACCTTGGGGGCTTGAACTCAAAACCCGGAGATCAGGAGTCACTTAATGGACTGAGCCAGCCAGGTGCCCTGCCTTCATTTTTTTATTGGAGCAAAACCAAGTTCTTCTTTATTCCCCAGGATGGAACATTAGCTAGTGATTCTGGGTTGAGACTCTTTGGACCACAGACATTTTCATTTATACATTCGACCAATATTTATGGAGGATGTGATAAGGGCCAGGATTGGGCTGGGAGCTGCGTGCACCCTGTGGATGAACAGATGTGGCCCTTCCCCTCACAGAGCAGGCAATGTAGGACAAATGTGTATGGAGGGGGCTGGGAGAATATTACTTTCACCTGCCCCAAACCCTGCCCCACCTTTTCAAACATTACTACCCCAGGGGAGTAACACTAAAGAAGTTTTGAGAAAATAAGACATTTTAATGTCACCACTGCCAGAAAGCTACTTTTATTTTTTTTAATTAATTTTTTTTTGGTCTTTATTTTATTTTGAGAGACAGAAACAGAGTGAGCAGAGGAGGAGCAGAGAGAGGGAGACACAGAATCTGAAGCAGACTCCAGGCTCTGAGCTGTCATCACAGAGCTCGACGGGGCTCGAACCTATGGACTGTGAGATCATGACCTGAGCCAAAGTCGGACACTTAACCAACTGAGCCCTCCAGGCGCCCCTATTTCTTATTTTTTGGCAGAGTGACATCCAGTTTTAACATGTATTTATTTTTGAGAGACGGAGACAGAACACTAGCGGGGTAAGGGCAGAGAGAGAGGGACACACAGAATCAGAAGTAGGCTCTGGCTCTGAGCTGTCAGCACAGAGCCCAACGCGGGCCTCGAACCCACCCACTGTGAGATCATGACCTAGGCAGAAGTCAGACGCTCAACCGAGCCACCCACATGCCCCTCAGAGTGCCGCCCAGGCATACACTATTATTGTGTGCATTTTTTAATAGATGCACTCTGTGTCTACATGAAATTGCACATTTTTGACATATTCTCAACATTTGCCATGTTTCTCTATGGTCTTCACAACTGCAAATATCATTGCCGTGTGACTTTGCTTTGGTACCGTGACATGAAGTGCTCATTCTGGGGTGCCTGGGGGGCTCAGTTGGTTGAGCATCCGACTCTTGACTTCAGCTCAGGTCATGATCCCAGGGTTGTGGGATCAAGTCCCATGTTGGGCTCTGAGCTGAGTGTGGAGCCTGCCTGGGATTCTCTTTCTCCTTCTGCCCTTCCCCACTGCACGCATGCTTCCTCTCTCTCACTCCGTCTACCTCAAATTAAAAAAAGGAATGTGCTCATTCCTCTATGCGGAATTATTGAGGGTCTTTTGTCAAATAACATGTAGCGAGTATCTTCGTGCCTCCAGAGTTCTGTCCTGTTTCTGTGTCTACCCTTTATATATTGCTTTATTTCTTTCCCCAACACTTGCCCAAATTTAAAGTGTCATCATCACTGTGTGAGGTGCCAATTTTAAGACATTGTCCCCAGAAGTGATTAAGCGTTACCACTTAATAAGGTCTTGCAATTTTTTTAAAAAGATCTTATTACTTTAGTCAAAATGAAAAACTGTACCTCCAATGTGCTCTTTAAAAAATTTTTTTTAATATTTTTTATTTATTTTTGAGAGACAGAGAGAGACAGCGCAGCAGGGGATGGTCAGAGAGAGAGATACAGAATCTGAAGACAGGCTCCAGGCTCTGAGCTAGCTGTCAGCAAAGAGCCTGACTCGGGGCTCAAACTCAGGAACCGTGAGATCATGACCAACCTGAGCCAAAGCCGGACGCTTAACCGATTGAACCACCCAGGTGCCCTTCCAATGTGCTTTAAAATTTTTTTTATTTTTTTTAAGATAAAAAAATGTTTATTTATTTTTGAGAGAAAGATAATAAGCAGGGGAGGGCAGAGAAAGAGGGAGGCCCAGAAACCAGAGCAGACTCCAGGCTCTGAGCTGTCAGCAGAGCCTGATATGGGGCTTGAACTCATGAACCGTGAGATCATGACCCGAGCTGAAGTCAGAGGCTTAACTGACTGAGCCACCTGGGCACCCCTATTTATTTATTTATTTATTTATTTTATTTATTTATTTATGTTTTTGGGAGAGTGTGTGCGCATGCAGTAGTGGGGAAAGGGGGAGAGGGGGAAAGAGAGAATCTTAGGCAGGCTCCGCATTCATTATGAAGCCTGACACAGGGCTCAATCTCACAACCCTAAGCGGAAATCAAGAGCCAGATGCTCAACTGACTGAGCCACCCAGGCACCTTTCTAATGTGCTTTTGATTTAAAAAAAAATTTTTTTTAATGTTTGTTTATTTTATTTTTTTTTTTTTATTTTTGAGAGAGAGAAAGAGACACCATGAGCAGGGGAGGGTCAGAGAGAGAGAGAGAGACATAGAATCTGAAGCAGGCTCCAGGCTCTGAGCTAGCTGTCAGCACAGAGCCCGACATGAGGCTTGAACCCATGAACCACGAGATCATGACCTGAGCCAAAGCCGGATGCTTAACCGACAGAGCCACCCAGGCGCCCCGTTTGTTTGTTTATTTTTGAAAGAGAGAGAGAGCACATGACAGCCCAAGTAGGGGAGGGGCAGAGAAAGAGGGAGACACAGAATCTGAAGCAGGCTCCAGGCTCTCAGAGCCTAACATGGGGCTCAAACTCACAAACCATGAGACCGGTACCTGAGCCGAAGTCTGACACTTAACTGCCAGAGCCACCCAGGTGCCCCAATATGCTTTTGATTTTATTTCTGGTTAGGATATACGTCTGTCTTCTATGTGTCTATTAGTTCGGTTTCCTCTTCCATAAAATCCTACTCATTACTCATTTCGCTACTGAGGTCTTGATGATTTTCTTTTTTTTTTTAATATTTATTTGTTTTTGAGAGAGGGAGAGCAAGCGAGCGAGAGTGCAAGCAGGGGAGGGGCAGAGGGAGAGAGAATCCCAAGCAGGCTCCACACTGTCAGCGCAGAGCCCAATGCAGAACTCCTTCCCATGAACCTCGAGATCACTACCTGAGCCAAAACCAAGAGTCTTAACTGACTAAGCCACCCAAGGGCCCCTTGATGATTTTCTCTTTAAGTCTGAATGATAGATAATAGATAGATAAGTAGCCAAATGCTTTGTATGAGCCACATTCAGTTACAAAGCCAGTGTTATTAAGAACACAGAACATTTGCTCCATAATCCTTGCTCTAGTACTTTCTCCTGTTTTGTTCTGGTTTCCCACTTACCTCTAGGGGTAAACTCTTGGTCAAGCTTGTATGCTATTGAGAGAGAATGGCACAGTGAACAGAGTATGCAGGTGACAGGAATGAAGGCAGTGAAGAGGCAGGCTCTATTTCACTTCAGCAAGAGTCGAGGGGCCACTTTATTTTATTTTATTTATTTTCTCTTATTTTTGAGACAGAGAGAGACAGAGCATAAGTGGGGGTGGGGCAAAGAGAGAGGGAGACACAGAATCTGAAGCAGGCTCCAGGCTCCAAGCTGTCAGCACAGAACCTGATGCAGGGCTTGAACCCATGAAGCATGGGATCATGATCTGAGCCTGAGCCAAATTTGGATGCCCAACTGACTGAGCCACCCAGGCACCCCTCGAGGGGCCACTTTATTTATTTTTTTACTTTTTTTAAACATTTATTTATTTTTGAGAGACAGAGCATGAGCAGGGGAGGGGCAGAGAGAGAGGGAGACACAGAATCTGAACCAGGCTCCAGGCTCTGAGCTATCAGCCCAGAGCTCGATGTGGGGCTTGAACCTATGAACTGTGAGATCATGACCTGAGCCAAAGTCGGATGCTCAACCGACTGAGCCACCCAGGCGCCCCTCGAGGCAGTCACTCTTGCCTACTATAAGAACTTTGAAGATAGTTCTGTAGACAGTATTGTCCCAATGACTTAGGAGAAACTGAATCCCAGGAAAAAAATTTTTTTTCCAAACCGGTCAAACTTCAGGAGGATGAAAAATGACCCTGAATTTTGCCATTTGTAAACTGTGGGCCATTTTATTTTGTTGGGAGATGCTTTCCCAGGAATAGGGGCTCAGAATGGGTCCCTCTGAGTCATTTACACATACTAACGCAGTCTCCCTTGTGACTAACTGTACCCAAATGTAGATCAGCTGGCCAAAGCGCGGGATGCGAGCTGTAAGTAGAAAGAACATTTCTCTATTTAAGGCAAACCAGCACGTACGTGGTCCATCATGTCCCACAACTGTGGACTTCTTAGTCTTGCTCTAACCCATATCAGAGGCTTAGGATGATCTTTTTTTTTTTTAACTAGACTAGAAATTACTTGAGGATGAGTGGGCATCTGGTCATTTGCTTGTCTGCCTAGCTTTGCCAGTAGATGTCACTACACCAAACCACATTCTCCAATAAAGGACAAGAAGGAAGGAGAGGCCTTCAGAAAGGCTAAGTCCATCATCAGAACCCTCTTCTTTCATGAGCTCCAGTGACACCTGTAGAAAACTATCAAGGCTATGTAACAGACACTACGGATGCCTGAACTCAGCAGCTCAAGTCCCCCGGATCTAGGCAGTCAGGGTTCTTATCCGAGGGCCCTCCCCAGATCAGGTGGGGAGAACAGCTGTCCAGGAAGGGCGGCGGGGTGAGCAGGCCATTTAAACGGGGGGGTATACCTGATAGAGTTATCTAGGAACAAGAGGCACAGTGTTGGGGCTGTTCCAAACCTCACTGTGGAGCTGATACCTTAGGCAAAGCACTCCACCCACCCTCCACCCCTGCTCCTCTGTCCGCATTAGGGGGGGGCCATCCCTCGTGTGAGGGCCGCCAGGCTGGGGCTGGCCTATCCGTCCTGGGTCCCCCCAGTGGCAGGCAAACATAGCCACACCATGCCAGGACACTGGGCACGTTTCTAGGAGTTCAGACCATCGTTACTGTTCTCCTTCAAGACCAATAAGCTGTGGAAAAGAGCCATTGTTAGCTCTTCCATAGATTTCCGTTTTATGTGCTGCTCTAGAATAAAACTTGGCATCCTTACCTAGCCTGTAGTGTCCTCCATGGTCTTCCTTCTGCTTAACTCTGCAGCCCATCCCACACTGCCTCATTCTCTGTGCTGTCTGTGGCCTCACTGGTCTTCCCGCAGTTCCTCTGGAGCACGCTGGTCCCTTCTACCATAGGCTCTTTGCACTTTACTCTGCCCAAAATGTTCTTCCTCATACTCTTCATCTATTTCCACTGCTCCTTCAGATCTCAGGTCAAATGTCATTCCTCAGGGAAAGCTCTCCTAAAGCTTCCAGACTAGATCCAGGCCCCCATTTCTATACTCTTAGGCAACCCTTTACATTTCTTCATAGCACTCAGTCTCAGGTTTGTAACTATGTGTGTATTTCTGTGACTTTTGGATTCTTTCTCTTCTCTCCCCATAACACACACCCGAGACTTCAGGTTCCATGAGGGTAGCATCCATTTTACACACCATTACTCCCACAGTTCCTAACACAGTACCTAACACAATGCTGAGCAGGCACTCAGTAACTCTTGGATGTTTGAAAGAGTGGCAAGCAGATAAATGAAGTTAGAAAATGTAGTTTTGTTGCTTAGGTACACACAGTATACAAAGTCCAGTGCCTCATTCTGGCCACTCACCTCCCAAGGAAGACCTGTTAGCGTCCAGAGAGAGTCCTATGAATTAGCCAAAGGAAAGGTAGCGATTACCGTATGAAACAAACTTTAAAAGACTGGAAAGATGGAGGCTGAAGGTCGATCGATCAGAACCATGCATATGAAAACAGAAAGGGGTTAGATGCCAGTTTGATTACCAAATCCCCAAAGGTCAGCACAAAGGAAAATCTTTTGAAAATTAGACTGTGGGACTCCCCAGAGAAGTGAACCGTGTGTGGTATTCATCTCTATGTCCCTAGGACCTAGTGTGATGCCTGGCACATAGTAGGGGCTCAAGAAATGAACTATTTTGTTGTTAAAGCTTAACAGGGGTAGACTTGGGTCAGGGGATAAGGTAGTATGCAGTTATTCATTTGGGAAACTCCAAAGGCCAAAAAAGAAAGAAAGAAAAGTATGAATAGGGTCAAGAAGGGTTTCTTTACATGTATAGACAATAGCTATACAATAGACTGTTTCAGGGACATTAGGGCTATTCAAGGCCCATCCCTTGACCTTTTGAGATCATACTTATGAAGGGCAATTTACCAGGCGCTCTCCCAAAGTGCATCTCTGCCAGCAAGGACCGAACTCTAAACTATATAAAGCACCGGCCTCACCCTGCCTCACGCTGTTATCTCCTTCGGCGCGCTCCAGACTCTGGGGCACATGCCCTGTTGGTCCCCGGGGCATATTCTACTCTAGTTTTTCGCCAGAGAAGGGAAAAATCCCAGAGGGTGGTGCCCTTCAATCAGAAGTAAAAATGGCTGCATCTCTCAGGGCAACCGGAGCCTGGGCCTGGTATTCCTGAGCCCACAGCAGGGAGACCATTAGTCCCTGTCCCAAGAATCCCTGCACTCAGCATCTCTGACATTTAGCCTTCCATCCCTGGCACTTAACCCCCCGGCCCCTTAAGCAGGGACATTTCAAATAGTTTTTCTTGGAGCCGTGGAGGGTTCAAAAGAATTCTTGTGCATTAAGAAAAATAAATCCTCCAAAAACAGCCGTTGAGCTGCTCAACCTCCCTTATATCTTCCCTCACCCAGCAGTGGAAGGCTTACAGGAAAAGCTGAAGCATTAGATGTATGTCCATTAGACTCATTCCAGCCAGTTCCGCGGGTCTCATCCTAGATAGTACCCGAGTCTTAGGGCCCAGGAGGGGTGAGGGCTGTGTCTTGAAACTGAAGGCTCAGGCATCAAGAAAATACTTCGACTCTCGTCAGTGGTTTGATGCGTCATGGAAACTAATGGAAACTAGTCCCAGGGGCCTCCCCTCTCTGCATCCTCCCCCGCCCGCCGCCCACCTTCCAGCAGCCTATAAATCACTGAATATTAAATACTGTCTGGAGGACCCTTTTTACCCCACCCCTCTCTGGGGCTCCCTGCCAGGCAGAAGTTTACAGCAAACTAAGCAGGGAGAAAAGAGAATAGGCAACAGGCAGAAGAGCTCATCATTTATCAGCCAAACACACTCTTCCCCACTGAGCTGTCAGACAGGCTGGACAAGTGGTTTAGCCAGTGTTCTGTAGCCACAGAGAGCACAATCTAGCAAGGCTGCACCTTATTTGCACCCCCATCTCCACCCCAGAAATAGGGAGATAGAGTCAAGGGGTGAGTCCCTTTCTCTTTTGATTGCAGTGGTTTCAGAATTAGAGCATACTTTTTTGGTCCTGGATCAATTCTTTTTTTTTTTTTTAAGCTTATTTAAGCAGGCACACACACAATTGGGTAGGAGCAGAAAGAGAAGGAGAGAGAGAATCCCAAGCAGGCTCCTCACTGTCAGCATGGAGCCCAACATGGGGTCAAACTGACAAACAGTGAGATCATGACCTGAGTTGAAACCAAGAGTCCAGTCTTACCCATCAGAGCCACACCCAGGCATCCTGGTCCTCAATCAATTACCAGGACCTCCTTCCCAGCCTCCTACGATGAGGCTTCCATAGGGTCTTCTCTTGTCACCTCTCTTTTGACCCCACGAAGAGCTGTCTCACTTTACCTGCCAGACTACAGAAAATTTCTTAGGAGTCTTGGCTCCGGAGCTCTGGAGGCTCTGATCAGAGAGCGGTGCTGCCCTTCCACCCCCTTTCATCTTCTCCCGTTTCTCCAAATGGAAACCCCCCAGCTTCCCCGTCTCTCTCCCAGCAAATGGATTTGATCCTAGGCTAGTCCACTGAAGGAAAGACATGCTTTTAAAAGCCAAGGAGAAGTTCCAAAAAAGTGTTCAACTCCAACACCAGGAACAGCTGCCAGACTCACCTCCATCATATCTAAGCACTGCTTCCTGCAATATAAACAGAGTCAGAATTCGAAAGAATTTTAGTGCTAGGGAAGTGACAGGGAGGCAGGGAGGTGGGTGGTCTGATGGGTGGCATGACTGGTCTGGCCTGATTCTCTAACTTTGACCTTCAGCCTCTGGGGAAGGGGTAGACCTATAGGTCTGTATCCCTCTGACCCCCAGCCCCCCCAGCCCCCAGTAGTGGGTTATATACACACAGTCTTTGAAAGCAGGTGGGCCTGTCCCTTCTATCTATATAACTTTCACCCATTTCCTAACCCTTCTGAGCCTCAGTTTTCTTGGCTGTGAAATCGGGGTAATGATACCTACTGTACAGGGTACGATGATGCTGTGAATTAAATGAGATTACATGTACAGATTACGTAGCCTGTAGTAAGCACCCTCTAGGCAGATGTTTTCCTCTATGCCATGCAGCAGGGGCACGTGGCCTTTAGCATCCTGATTATATTTCTTCCTGCCTGCGGGCCTGATGTTATTGTCTCTACAGGTGGTGCTCGCTTCTTGGGCATTTTGAGGAATGCAGACCCACCACTGGTTCAGGGATCCTAGGACTTTCAATCTGTCCTGGGAAGAATTCAGGGTTAAGTGTAAAGGGGCCAAGAAATTGACAGGGGTGGGTTCGAAACCCTGCCTTGACATTCTAGGCAAACACCGAGGAGGTCGAAGAATTGGAAAGAGCTTCTGGGTGGGACTTCAAGGAAGGTGCCAGCTGGTGTGATATTATCAGAGTGGATTGGAAGAGGCAAGGCTGAGCTGCTTCCTACCCCAGCAGAATACAGGATACTTTGGAGACTACCAGGCCTTTGCCCAAGTTGATTGGAAGCAGGGGTCACAAAGGCCACTGCTGGAATGTACTGGAAAATTCCAGGCCCTTCCACTGCACAACAACACAAATCCTCGAGGCTTGGAACCTCACCCTCCATGATGCGTGGAGGAGAAACCACCTACTCTGAACGGAGGGTGATTCTAAGTGCCATGAAGTTACTAAATGGAGGAGTGTCCATCCACCCCTTTGGGACTTTTTCATTAGATAGACTCTGCTGCCAAAGCCATTTTGTTGAGCCAGAGCCATCTTGTGGAATACATGTGTTGGGTACAGGATATCCACAGGAAAAACCAGGAATAGACACCGAATTCAGCCAGGGCTGAAGAGTTGGACGGGATATAACTAGGCTTTATCCTTTGAGTCAGAAACAGTTTTACCATGAAGCCAATGAAACTTTAAGAGTCAGAGTCCCTCACTTGCACATAACCTTCTAGGGCCTTGGACCTAGTTCTTTACTTTGTAATGTAAAGAGGAATGCCCAAATGACAAGTGTAGGGCTCACAAAACCTGGAGCCTTCCCTCCTTTCGGTCTACAGGACGTTTAGCCCCAACTTTCAAGAGGGATCAGCTGGAGAAATAGTCCATCACTTAAACAGCCAATACCAACTCACCACTGCCGGTTGCAGTAGCTCACATTAGTGACCGGCAAGAAATACCAAAGCAAATGTTTCCCTTTGCCCATAGCTGGGGAGAAAGGATAAACACATGTAAAATGACTGAGGAGAAGTGAGAAAGCTACCCATGAGCTAGTACAAAACCATGGGCAGGAGGCTGCACATACCTAAGTCCTGAAGGAATCATTAGTGTCCGACAAGGTCAGTTGAGCAAGGTATGGAGGAAGTGAGGTCTAACTGGAAGTTGAAATAGATGGTGAAGGGGCAACTGGATGACTCGGTCGGTTAAGCATCTGACTTCGGCTCAGGTCATGATCTCATCGTTCGTGAGTCCAAGCCCCACGTTGGGCTCTATGCTGACAGCTCAGAGCCTGGAGCCTACTTCATTTCTGTGTCTCCCTCTCTCTGCTCCTTCTCTACTCACTCTCTCTCTCTCTCAAAAATAAATATACATTAAAAAAAAAAAAGAAATAGATGGTGAAGATGGAGTTGCAACAAGGGAGGAAAATCTCATATACCAAGGCCCAGAAAATAAAAATGGGGAAGAATCTATGGTGAAATTTTTGCAGTTATCTATTACAAAAGCCCTTTAGAGATAATGGTTGGGGCTCTGAAAATAAACTCTGGAGCCTATGCCCTGGGTCTAAAGGAAATCAGACTACCGACCAACTTTCCAATCGCTCCTTCTTTCTGTTATATTTATAATATCTTTCACTGGGATTTCATGATGTGTTAGGTGAACGTGGTAACCACTACACTACAGAAACCCCACTGATTTCATGATGTGAGATGCGTGATTTGGAGCATGGCATGAGGGGAAGGGACAGGGGGGATCGGATGTGAAATCGGATGGACAATGTTTAAGGCATTGTAGCTTATTTGCCCTGGGGTAATTGTATTTTTGAGGCCAACTTGAAGGAGGTAAATGGGAAGAGAAGAGGTAAGTGTAAAGGGGGATAAGGGACGCCTGGCCGCCTCAGTCAGTAGAGCATGCGATTCATGATCTAGGGATTGCGAGTTTGAGCCCCACATTAGGCATAGCAATTACTTTTAAAAAATAATAAAATCTTTAAGAAAAATAAATAAAGGGAGCTGAGACTCCACAGTTTCTTGGGAGTGTATGTAACCCAACCCATCTTCTCCAAAGGCTTTGATCCCTGAGGAGGCCTGGGTGTGAGGGAGGCAAGCTGTTCTAGAAACCAAATGGTACCCCCAGGCACCCATAGTCACACAAGACACAGCAGGATGTGGCAAAAGGGAGTTCATTTGAATTCACATTTTTAATGTTTATTTATTTTTGAAAGAGTGGAAGTGGGAGAGGGGCAGAGAGAGAGGGGACAGAGGATCCAAAGCGGCCTCTGTGCTGACAGCAGAGAGCCCAATGTGGGGCTCGAACTCATGATCTGGGAGACCATGACCTGGGCCAAAGCTGGGTGCTCAGCCAACTGAGCCATCCAGGTGCCCCTGAATTCATTTTCTGAGAGGCACCACCTGCATGCCGGTCACAGTGCTAGATGAAGTAAAAGAGTGATGACCAAGGGGCACCTGTTTTCTCTAGGAAACTTCTCTATTTTAGAGAGGAGGACATTTGTCAAAAAATGAAAAATGCCAGCCTGGGTGTTCTATAGGTCAAAGAGCCAAATCTCATGTGTCTCATAGTGAGTTTAGGGAGATCATGGGGATAGCTCTGTTTCCTGAGACATTTCCTTAAAAGATTAGCAGGGTTTGGAGTGCCTGGATGGCTCAGGCAGTTAAGTGTCTGACTTCAGCTCTGGTCATGATCTCACGGTTCAAGAGTTCGAGCCCCGTGTCAGGCTCTGTGCTGACAGCTCAGAGCCTGAAGCCTGCTTCGGATTCTGTGTCTCTTCTTTCTCTGCCCTTTCCCTGCTCACGCTCTCTCTCTCTCTCTCTCAAAAATGAATATTAAAAAAAATTTTAAAGGTTTAGCAGGGTTTGCCACATATCAGAGATCCCTCATTCATAAATATATCTCACTCCTTTCTTTAGAGACCGCTTAATTGAGGCATAAATTACATACTGTAAAATTTACTTATTATATGTGTGTCATTGTATGATTTTTAGTCAGTTTATAGACTCATGCAACCATCATTCCAGTTTTAGATCATCTCATCGCACCAGAAAGTTTTCCCGAGCTCGTTTTGAGGCGCCCCTCGCTCCTCCTCCCAGTCCTAGGCAACCACTGACCTGCCTTCTGTCTCTGTAGCTTTGTCCTTTTTTTGGCATGTCATATAAATGGAATCCTATACTATGTGGTCTTCTGCATCTGGCTACTTTCACTTAACATAATGTGTTTGAGGTCCATGCACACTGTAGCACATATCAGTAGTTCATTCATTTTTATTGCTGAATAGCATTTTACCTAAATTCTTTCAGGAGTCATTTATGTTTTGAGACATCACTAAACAGGATGGAGGAGCCCTAGTCTCCTCCATGTCTGATTTTTTTAATGTTTATTTACTTTTGAGAGACAGAGAGAGCGTGAGCAGGGGAAGGGCAGAGAGAGAAGGAGACACAGACTGAAGCAGGCTCCAGGCTCTGAGCTGTCAGCACAGAGCCCGACGCGGGACTCGAACTCATGAACCGCAAGATCATGACCTGCCCCAAAGCTGGCTGCTTAACCCAGTGAGCCACCCAGGCGCCCCCCCGTGTCTGATTTTCTGAAGGCCTCTGACCAGCTCTTCCCTCGTCTGGGCATCCATTTCTCCATCCCTAAAATGAAGAGGGCTGATCAAATAGCATGTCTCACGTCTCTCTCAATTCTTTAAAAAAAATCTACTTTGTTATTTTCCATGGAGTGCCCCTAGGACAGGCATTTCAAAACATCGATGTCTCTGATCCCAGATTTATTTACCCTCTCCCTGTTTTAAGACTTCCACCATATCCCATGTGGTTAAGGATAAGGAGTCTTCATTTCTATTTTTTAATTTTTTTTAACATTTTTTCCTTTTTGAGAGAGAGAGTTAGAGTGTAAGTGGGGGAGGGGCAGAAAAAGAGGGAGACACAGAATCCGAAGCAGGCTCTAGGCTCTGAGCCATCAGCACAGAGCCCAACACGGGGCTCGAACCCACGAGCAGTGAGATCATGACCTGAGCTGAAGTCGGACGCTTAACCAACTGAGCCACCTGGGTGCCCCAGGAGTCTTCATTTTTAAAAAGGCTGACGCTTAGGAGACAAACCTGATTCCGAGATTTGGGAATGAAGAACGGAAGAGGGGTTGTCATCCAGTTCGAAAGAAGAAGAGTGACAAGTGAGATAAATAAGTAAGCCAGAAAACAGGAAGCGGTGGGCCGCAGCAAAGGATGAAATGTGTCAGACACGGTACCGAAGGTCAAAATCCAGGCCATCTAGTTACCTTGGGAGTAAGAGGGAAGGGAGAGAGGGAGAGAGAGGCCACCAGAGTGGGAGAGGTGTGGAGGGCTGGGACCCCCTCCCTGCTCTTGTTCCCATAACCTCATTCATTCCCTCAACCCTCCTTCCCAACCCCTCTCCAGCCGCCCTGCTCCTTCAGTTCTGACCCATTTCCTCAGGATCTCGTTCCCCGAGGAGCCGGGCCTGACATTTCAGACAGAGGCTGAGGAAAGGAGGTAGGTCAGAAAGAGACACCGTGTGTCTGTGTCATCTTGTTTTCTGTTTTATTACTTTGGAACCTGGAGGCCAGAGACGTAAGCACTTAGACATTTACCTGAAAGTTCAGAGACATTCCCCCAGGTACCAAGGAATATCAAGAGTACACTATTCTCTGAACAACTGCTACTGAGGATCAGGTTCAGAAGGGTAAAGGGGCACGCTGGGTGGCTCAGCTGGTTAAGCTTCCGACTTCACTCAGGTCATGATCTCATGATTTGGTTCGTTAGTTTGAGCCCTGCATCGGGCTATGTGCTGACAGCTCAGAGCCAGGAACCTGCTTTGGATTCTGTGTCTCCTCTCTCTCTGTCCCTCCCCTGCTCGTGCTTTGTCTCTCTCTCTCTCAAAAATAAATAAATGTTTAAAAATTTTTTTAAAAAGGAAGGGTAAAAACAGTGATCTGGAATTCCCATTCTTGTTGGTAATTGTGGGATAGACACTCAGGGTGAGGGTCAAAGTGCTCTGGAAGGTGGGCTGGACAGCACCTTCAAAACTAGAACACTTCTCTTGGCTATGAGGACCCCAGTCTTCTCCTAACCAGCAGGACAACATCTCCCCATTGATCCTCAGATCGGCCAGAATTCCCCACAGCCTTTTGTCACATGGTACTCCCTCGGACTCCCGCAACTTTTAAGACCCCAGACCTTAGGGGGACTACTCGGAGAGCGGCTGTACCTCTGACTCACTCCTGTAGGAAAAGTGACCCCAATTCTTGGAGACCTCGTTTGTTTGTGACAACTGCGGACATCCCAAAAGTAGGCTGGGATCGAGGAGCCGAGCGTTTGCTGTTGGAACGCTGAGGCAACTGATTCTCCTATAGATGAGAAACACTTTACTGATCTACTTTGTGTATGTAGTCTCCCACTTCTGCTGTTTTTATTTTAAATGTTAACATTTATTTATTTTTGAGAGAGAGAAAGAGACAGAGCATGAGCATGGGAGGGCCAGAGAGAGAGGGAGACACAGAATCTGCAGCAGGCTCCAGGCTCTGAGCTGTCAGCACAGAGCCCAACATGGGGCTCGAACCCACGAACCAGGAGATCATGACCTGAGTCGAAGTCAGACGCTTAACTGACTGAACCACCCAGGCGCCCCTGTTTTGTTTTGTTTTTGCTAGCTAGAAGATGTTTTGTAAGGCATCTGCAAGATGTGTGTAACAGCACCTAGCCTCCCCAAAGCCATAGTTTCTTTCAGTGGAGGAAAAAGATAAGAGTTTATCTTCCGATGAGCTCTTTATCCCTGCCATCAAGCCCGTGCCAGGAGAAACTATTCGTGATAGAGAAGGGAATAAGAGACAGCTGCTTGGGCATGATACCTGAGGAAGGAAAGGACGGGGAGCTCCTGTGCACGCCTGCCTTCTCGCTCCTTCAGCTAGGTCACCTTGAGTGTTTTCTGCCAACAACTTATCAAGAAGGGCCATGACCCTCTGGACTCAGAAGATCCAATTCTCTGGCTGCACCACCACCACTGGGTCTTCTTCCACTGCCTGGGCCTTCATGTCCTGGTACCTCGGCTTTAGAACAAAAGTTAAACATCAGGTCCTTAAGACTACCCACATTACCCTTCTCTCCAAGGGAAGAATGCATCTGTCCAATACTATGCCATTTTATCTTCAGAACGACTCTGTGAGGTTAATGGAGCAGAGTTGATTCTTTTTTTTTTTTAATTTTTAAATGTTTTTTATTTATTTTTGAGAGGTGGAGAGAGACAGCGTGAGCAGGGGAGGGTCAGAGAGAGAGGGAGATACAGAATCTGAAGCAGGCTCCGAGCTCTGAGCTAGCGGTCAGCACAGAGACTGATGAGCTCGAACCCACTAACAGTGAGATCATGACCTGAGCTGAAGCCAGACGCTTAACCGACTGAGCCACCCAGGTGCCCCAGAGGTGATTCTTACATAGAGAAAGGAAGCCACTTGCCCAAAGTATTTCAAGATTCCTCATTCTGGGACTTTAACCCCTAACACATACTGTATGGCTCAACCAATAAAAATCACTCATCATCTCCTAAGACTGTCTGAGAATTTACTTGCTCAGAGGTCCAAAAATGAGATATGTTGTTAGGCGAGAATAGATTTCAAGAGACCATCTAGCCACCCTTTGGCTATTAGGTCAGCCAGTGGTCTAGATGGTGAGTTAGTTGGGAAAGTACTTGAATCTGGAGTCAAAAGACCTACGATTTAAGTCCTACGTCTGCCATTTACTGAGTGGATGATCTCTAAAACCTGTGACTTGGCCTTTAAAATAGGGACTATAATGTCTGCATGTTTCTTTTTTTTTACTTTACATGGGTGTTGTAAAAATTAAATGAGATGACGTACATGAAAGCTACAAAGTACTAGGCAAATGTTAATTTTAATATCTCAGCCAAATTTGCACCTTTGGAGACTCTTTATGTAAAAGAGAAGTAGTAATCCATCTGTGCTCATAAGAAAGTTTTCTAAGAATACGAGTTCAACTCCAGAGTCAGGCTGCCTGAATAACTTTGGGCATGCTATTTCTTTCTGAAATTTCATTGAATGGGAGATCATGCCCATCTCATAGGTGTGGTCATAAGCATTAAATGAGGGAATGTACACACGGTACTTAACATGTACCTGGCATAGAGAAAGAAACTCAGTGAATGCTACCAGCTACCTTTATTGATTTTGTTAATGGAAATGGGGGGCAGGCCAGGCCCATAAAATCTGATAAAAATCTGAGCTAGAAATCAAAAGCACTCACCTTTTTGGGCCCTAGTTTCCTTACTTCCTCCCTAATAAAGATCTATAGGTTTTCTTCTTCCAGATTATCATGAGAATGTAAAAAAAAAAAAAAAAAAGATAAAGTATATATGAAGACTTTGAACTAATTGGAATTGAGCAATAGATTACAAGACACTTTTTAAAAACTGAGCTAAGTTTATAAAGACTCCGATTTTTTATCAGTTCATCAGTTTTTGTTCATTCTTATCTGCCTGTGTTAAAGTTGTCTTCTTCACAGAAAAGGGATACAGCATTTCCCAGCCAATAAAAAAGGTTTCAAATATCAGATATTGAAATATAGCCTTCAAATCTGCTAGAGTACACTTTTTGCAGAGAAAACCAAACCATTCTTCTGGATGTCCCATTGCCTCAATTTGTTCTGTGTATGTATGCTGATTTTAATATTCAACCGACTCTTGAATTTCCACTTTGGGTATTATCTGCTTTCAATACGTAATCACAGAATGACCTCTCTTTGCCTTGCAGGATGCTCCCAGATTACCTCCTTTTCTCTGATTAGCTAGTCTGGCTTCAGGGAATACCTTCATTTTAACATTAAAGTGGGCAAAAACAGAAATAGAAAGATAAATCTGTAGCAAGATCAAAAATAGAATTCATAGCTAAATATAAATCTGGAGGGAATTATCCAATTATTTGTATGGTCCCTTATCGCAGACAATTCAGGGTTCATTGCCTTTTGCTTTTCCCTTATACAGAACAAAATAGTTAATAAATACCAAGCGTAATATGTTTTTCTTTTGAAGAGTAATGGTTTTTAATAGTAACCCAAATGTTGTTTTCCTTCCCAAATATCCTCATGTATATTATAGCATGTGATTTTTACAAACGCATGCATTCTCTGCGGGGACGATCTCCTCTCATTTTGACTTGTAGGTCAGAGAGCACTGAACTGGGAAGACCAGGATTTGCTAGTGGAGCCACAGTGCAAATGTGGGCAAGTTTTTCACTTTGCTCCTTCCACTCTGCTGAGTTAGACTTGGAATGGACGGCTCTGAAGGGAAATTCCCAGCTCCTTTTCAGTCGCAATATAATTTACAGGCTAGCAGCTGGTTTTTTTTTGGGGGGGGGGGGGGTTGGACCCACACCAGCTAGGGACTTGGAAACGTGGAGAAAGACAAATGTGGGCGTCACATGAGGCACGGTAGCCATTAAGTTCACGAATATAATGCAAATCGCATGCAAATATATGCAAACTTGGAATTAATTTGTAGAATCTTCCCTAGGAGCTTACAAGCAGCATTGAGATCCTATGAGGATTCAAAACTCATATTTTTAGGTTAAATCAAAAGTAATGCTTTTTGAAGTTGTCGCTTCCTTGGTGCCTGCCGGGCTCAACTGCTTGAAGTTTGACACTCCTCCCTACCCCCCATAATGATTTCTCTAGTGCCCGATTCCATCTAACTCCCGGCCCCGCCCCCGCTGAGCCTGACGTCACGTGACAGCGTATTTGCATACTACCTGGGACTGGGTGTGACGCTCCCCTTTTTTGCGTCTTCTCTTTGGTGGCACCGGAGAACCAGCCCTCTTCCGGACGGGCCAATCAGCGGCCCCTCGGACGGAGGAAAGCGGGAGGGGGTGGGATGAGGGTGGGGTCTAGGGTTGGATCGCTAGGTATATCAGCCAATCATCCTCTGGAAAGGGAAAAAGACGCGGCGAATTGGTTGGGAGGAGGGGTCTGGGCGTATGCAGACCAATGAGAGCTCTGGGCTGAGGGGGCCGGTCTCCGCCCCGCAGGGCAGATAAGCAGCCGCAGCGGGGATTGGGGGGCTGTGTGGGGCTCGCGGTGGGGCAGAGGCAGGCGGGCAGTCGGGCGGGCGATGGCGGGGGCCGCAGCGGGCGGCAGAGGAGGAGGTCCCTGGGGGCCAGGGCGCGGAGGGTCCGGGGGGCTCCGGCGGGGCTGCTCTCCCCCAGCCCCCGCCGGCTCCCCCCGGGCCGGGCTGCAGCCGCTCAGGGCCAC
>NC_043716.1:33946243-34014882 GCF_006229205.1 Suricata suricatta
GGCTCCGGCGGGGCTGCTCTCCCCCAGCCCCCGCCGGCTCCCCCCGGGCCGGGCTGCAGCCGCTCAGGGCCACGGTCCCCTTCCAGCTGCAGCAGCCGCACCAGCGCCGGGACGGGGGTGGCCGCGCAGGTGAGCCGGGCCTGGAGCGGGTGCCGGGGGGAGGAGTCGTTGGGGGAGGGGGGGCGCGTGATGGGGGGGAGGGGTATGGGAAGAAGCGTGAGGTGGAAGCGGATGGGGGCGAGGGAAGAGAAAGGGGGTCGCGCAAAGTCTGCGAGGGCGAGGGAGCGAGAGCAAGGAGCGGTGAACGCTGAGTCCGCCGCTGGGACAGAGTGTGCAGGGAGTCGGGGCCAGGAGGTGAGGCTAGGGACATGGCAGACGGAGGCTGGCTTTGGGGGCGTAACCGAAAAGTGGGCAGAGGTGTCGTGTGGGGGTGAGTGGAAGGTGCAAGAGTGGCAGCGATGTGTGAGGAAGGAGTGAGTGGCGCGTGATGGGGGCGCACGGTGCAGGCTGGCGCCAGAGCGAGGAGCGGGTGGGCGCTGGACGTCGGCACCAGGAGGGGGAGGGGCATGGAGGAGAACCCCGTGGAGCCATGTGTTACTTCTCCAACTTGAGTTTGGCCCCAGCATCCCTCTCTACGGCTCTGGAGTGCCTTTCGCCAGCACTTCACGTGCACTTCCCTTTATGCCACCTCTCGGAGCTGATTTCATCCGAGCCGTTGGAATAAGTTTGTTAGTTTAACGGCTTCTACTATGGTACAAATGCTCCGCTCTGATTGCCTACATTCCTCTTGGTGTGGCCCGCAAGTCGTATGTTCCCAGATCATTGACCTGCTTAATATGGCTGTCTCATTCCAACCATCGTGTGTGCGCGCACTGTGTGTGTGTGTGTGTGTGTGTGTGTGTGTGTGTGTGTGTAGAGCCTGGGCAGTTTGCCCCCTGTCTTTCCCTCCTACCCCACCAAGGCTGATTTGTCTCAGGCATTGCCAGCCAACGTGGCAGTGGGGTGAGGGCTACCCTCAAGTACACTGTGGCGAATACCCCCATTTTCTGAACGGCACTGATGTGGTGGGTGTGGGGAAACTAGGGAGGAGCAAGACTAACCTTGCTTTCACACTCAAAGCTGTGATGGATCCCCCACAAAGCAGGCAGTTAGGAATGGAAAAAGGAACCTACTTGCATGAGGAGGTTGGCAATAAGTGGAAAGTGAGGCTTGCGTTTGATTCACACCAGATGTGAAAAAGATCGTTGCACACTTCCAGAGCCTTGGAGTCTACCAAATGTACAGAAGTCATGGTCCCTGCCCTCTAATGGTTAATGACATTCTCTGCAGCAGCGTTTGAGCTTTTTGTGATTACTAAGCTTTGTAGCCGCACTTCCCCCTCCTGAAAGTATAGTTGCCCCAGTGCCTTTCTGGATAAGAATGGGATTAAGAGGGTCTCTGAAGTAGAAAGTCCAAGTCTCTTTGGACCTCACTGTAAATGTTAACACTGCATCTTGGAACGCCGAAAACTTGGGGCAAATCTGGTAGCAAGATGGTGACCAACTAGTAAAACGAATGCCTGGAACCTGGTAATGTAGAGCGTGTCTATCAGGAGCTGTAAAGCAAACCACAAGATTACAAACCTGTTGGTTTTGTTTGGACTTCCTTGGAGTCCAGGGAAGTTAGTAGAACAGCAAGCACCAGAACCTTAGTCCCTTTTAGTAGAAATCAACAGCAAGACTGCCAAGCAGTAGCTGGAAATCTATTAGCCATCATATTTTAGGAGCAGTTATTTTGCGTCGACTACAGAATTAATATGAAAGGCACAAACACTGGCGGATGCTGTGGAAAGGAGAAGAGTGTGGGTTCTTCCTTCTTACAAGGCCATGGGCCCTAAGACCCTGGTAAAAACCAGAGGAAGCTAGAGTTGTGCCTAACTTTTTGGATGGTGTAGGGTAAGCTGAGTGGCTTCTTATGTATGGAGTTGGGCTGATGGGTTATTTCTGCACCTATGAGTACCCTGGAGCATTAATGGGGCACTTATCTGGTGGGTAGGAGGATTATCTATAGATTTTCAGTGAGGCAGGACAGAGGAAAGATAGAAGGAGCCTTTGGACTTCGTTGTGAGCAGTTATTAAGGGAAATGTATATGACCTTTGGGTTGGGAGCATGTTAGGTCTTCTACATATTTAATTATATATATATATATATTTTTTTTTTTAACATTTATTTATTTTTGAGAGACAGAGAGAGATAGAACATTAGCAGGGGAGAGGCAGAGAGAGAGAGAGAGAGAGAGAGAGAGAGAGAGAGAGAGGGAGAGAGAATACGAAGCAGGCTCCGGACTCTGAGCTGTCAGATGTGGGGCTCAAACTCACAAACCAGGAGATCATGACCTGAGCTAAAGTCGAACGCTTAACCGACTGAGCCACCCAGGTGCCCCGGGGTCTTCTACATGTTAACCTTACCGTCTGTGTGTGTTCAGACTGTTTCCCTTCCTTGCACGTGAGAAGAGGCAGAAATGATTTCCTCTAGGCCAGTAGGGTATGTGTGAGAGGAGGAAACACCTTGGCTTCATAAAGCCTTAAGAGAATCCTCCTGGCTCTGGGTGCCAGAATTCCTGGATTTACGATCCAGGCTCTGTCATTTACTAGCTGTGTGGCTCGGAGGAAATCTCTTAACTTCTGTGCCTCAGTTTCCTCATCTATTAAGTGTGAGTAATAACTACATCACAAGCATCAAATGAGTTAACAGATATAAAGTGTGTAGGCCCCTAGAAGGGTCCATCAGTGTTTGCCGCTGCTTCTGTTGTTACGCTTCTCCCCACCTAGCCAAGGTGAGAGCAGTGTTGGCCAAAACCCATTGCCTTTCAGGCTTCAAAGAGCAAACCTATGTTGGTCTGAAACCAGTACTGCAGGTTTCAGAATTTCAAGGCCTCCTCTTTGCACTTTTATTCCCTCATCTTTTAAAAGGAGCTTTCGAAACAGGGCTCTGGAACTCAGCTGTTGAAAAAAGGGCATGTGAGCTGGGACTGGGTTTCAGGGGATAATCAGGTGTCATCACTGTTTGTTTCAAAGTGACTGTAGCGTGCAGGGCTGTGCGGTTCTCTCTCTCCCACACACCCTGTTTGTGTTCCTGATGAGCTACGTTAGACCTTGTAACACAGGGTGATGGTGGAAAGAACAGGATTTACCTTCTGTGGCCATTCATCCGTAAGGGATGTCTTCATAAAGTGAGGAATGGCTTCATTTTTTGGCACCTGGGCCAGGAGTGTGGAAAGCAAAAGAGAGCAGAGAGAAAAATGAAGGTCAACTCTAAGAGAGCTAAGATCTACCAGCGGGTAATAGCAACCTCAGATAAATTTCTTATGGCGATTCCCCCTCTAATTAAATTCTCGTTTTTATCTTGTGTCAGTTGGAGGCTGCTAACTTTTCTGTTCCTCCAGGACCGCTGAGGGACAAAACAAGACTAGGAGGTGAATGGTTTGGGTTCCCTGTCCTGTTTAGTGTCTCTGTCAACATGTCTCTAGAATGAAGATAATGTTTAATCCAGCTTTGCAAGTTCTTCTCTAGTGGACCAGCCTTACTAGGGCCAGCTAGGTACTAGGGGAGCCAAATATTGCCTCCATACCTCCTGTGCCCATCAGAGCCTTTTTAAACTAAGGGTTGGCAATTATAGCCTGCAGCCAACTCCAGGCCGCTGCCTGTTTTTGTAAATAAAGTTTTATTGGAACGCAGCCATGCTCCTTCCTTTAGTATTGTGTGTGACTGCTTTTGCACTATGGTGACAGAGTTGAGTAGTTGTGAGAGAGACCATAAGGCTCACAAAGTTTAAAATATTTACTACCATGGCACTTTAGAGAAAAATTTGGCCTACCCTTGTCTTAAACAACATTCCTTCCATTATTCCTATATAAAGATCAATTTCCATGCATGTAGTGTATACCTTCTCAGAAAGTTCTATGAGGGCAAAGAAAAGTAACAAGCCTGTATTCCCACTCGTATATTAGGTGAAAAGAAAAGGAGGGGGGTGTCATCAGCTTCCAGTCAGTTCTCAGTCTTTGTGGAGGATCAGCACATGTGAATGGAGGCTGTCTACCCACCCCCGCCCCCCACCCTTGCCATTGTCAGGTGGTATGTGTTCAGTAGACATAAACTAATTTGGATTTACATAAAAGCTTGACTGTTAGGCAAATGTGTACCCCCTCCCTTTGTACCTCTTCCCTTCGTACCCCCTCTCAAACAACTGCAGTGAACGCATTTCAGATCCGTTGGAAATTAAGTTTATCTCCTGTTTGGGAGTTTTCTCGTTACCTTTTCTTTTCCTGAACAGATCACTGACAGCGGCGATAGCCAGGGCTGCCCTAAAATGCAGGCTTCCCCACAGAGACGTAGGATGGGTTTACTTCAAATGTCCATTCGGCTCTCCTGGATGGCCGTTTCAGGGACTATAAGGCCGCATTGTTATTGGCAATGCTATTGGTAATTATTAAACTCCTTTCCTTGCATTGCTCTGAAAACTTAGTCCTTGGGGGATGGGTTAGTTTAGATAGATCTGGAACCACATAAAGGCAGTCCCTTATTAGAGACCTGGAGAGAAAGCCCTCGTCAATTCCCGCTCCTTCTGGACCCTGGTACTAGAAGCAGTCCCAACTTTCCAATGCCAAGGAGCCATCTTACTCTAGTGAAACCTGGGGGTGCAGTTAAAAATCCCTTAAGAGCTACAGCTGTCTGAGAAAACTCTGTGATTGAGGCAGCTTCTGTTTGGGAAGCGTTAAACACCACTTAGCCTGATGCTACTCACTTGGCTTTTGACAGCTTTGCTCCCACCAGGCACACAGTCAGCAAAACGGACTGCTGAAGTCTCTCTTAAAGGTTATCACAAGTGACAGCATCTCTGAAATTTGGGGGCCATGGTGCCTAACTGCTTTGGTACCCAAAGGAGCGTGGGTCCATTTGTTCTTCAGCATTTTGGATCATAAAGGATTATATACGTGGGAAGTTCACCACCCACGTAACATAGAGCTAGGATACTTTAAACCGTTTGAGGGCAGGGGAGGGGAGGGGTGAGAACAAAAGTGGGGTGTGGTGGTAAGAGAACATGATTCTCTCTGGTTCCAAGTATAGCTAGATCTCCAGAAAATCTGGGGTGGGATTGCAACACTTCCGGTTATGGTGGCCACATGAGTTGTGCCAAAGAGGCTGGTGGGCTTTAGTAGCAGAGAACACTTGACCTGTACTTTGGGCTAGGTTATACTGAAGAGTGTCATGGGCGCCTTGGCCACACCGTTCCTTGATCTTGCTCTCTTCTTCATTAAAGTGTAATTAACACACAGGGTTATTATATTAGTTCCCGTTGTACAAGATAATGAGTCAGCAGTTCTGTACATCACTCAGTGTATTCCTTGAGCCTCATGGAACTGTTAGAGATCAAGTGTCCTCGGGGCTCCTGGGTGGTGTGTGACTCTTGATGTCTGGGTTCTGAAATCGAGCCCCCATGTTGGGTGTAGAGATTACTTTTTTTAAAAAAAGAAAACGAAGCAAGCATCCTCCCCTGGGTTTTTTATGCCTCTCACATAGAGCCTTTGTGCTAAAGGGATTCACTCTTTAAAGTGTGACACATTACAGGGTAGGTCCGGCTGTGTCTTGCTGACACAATCCCATCTATCAAATGTTGCTTGGCACTTGCTCAGATGCTTACCCTTATTCTACAGGCTTTTGGAGCCCTCTCGAGGGGCCGGAAGGGGAAAACCTGTGTTTCCTTCCTAGTCTAGAGAGAAGGTGGGTGCCTACCAGCACGTTGGTTGTTGAGTGAGAGTGGACAATCTCTTCTTGGGTTAATAAGGTTTACCCCGCTTTGAGGTAGGTAGAAGGGGAGGAGGTGGAAGCAGTCAAAAGATGAGTGGGAAACCCGGTCAACTTCTCCCCCTGCCTGAGTTGAATCTTCGCAGAGGGCTCCATTATTTGGTTTGCAGAGTTATGAATTAACCAAACATGGGCCGAATCTATTCACATTGTCAGGTCAAAACCAAATCCTGATCTCTGAGAGACAAGGGTGTCGGATTCTTTCTGAGGTTATAAATTATTCGTGCTCCAGTTCCTCCCCAGCGGTGGGGAGCTTGTGAAGGCCCGTTGTTCTTGGGAACAGCTGTATGGAGGACGTTTTCTCTACAGCTGGCTGTCCCCCACCGCACCTCCTGGTTTTGCAAACCCTTCCTGGCACATTGCTTTTCTCCTCCACGCTTTGTCCTCAGGGTCACTGCAAAGCTTGCAGCCGCAGCTTGGAGTCATTTAAATGGTGGTCTCAGGCCCGCATGAGCCTCAGTTGACTTTTACTGTCAACTGAGAACATGACAGCCAATCTGGGGTGGCTTTCACGAACTGAGAAGAACACTATCAGAGCGTTTCATAATAGGGAATCTTTTTAGCTCCAGCCCTTGAGGAACCTGGAACTGAAGTCGGCTCTGTACAGACAGACGCTTACTCTGCCCTGCCCGTGAGCCCCAGACAGCCGGCACCAGTTGTGGATGGAGGGCCTTGGGCTCAGCACTGCCTGCGCATAAGCAGTTTTTGCTTCTGGCTCCCTAATAAAAAGGGTGGAGGTTAGAGGAGGCCTGGGAAGATTCCTCTCAGGGCTTTGGTGGGTCTGAAGTGGCAGGCCTGTGATCAGGGGCGGTGGAGTATTTAGCAAGGCAGAGTTCTAAGTTTGGGACGCCTCTCCTCGGATCCTGAGCTCCCTATCTTTCGAACAGAGGGTGGCTTTTGGAAGTGGAGGGAACTATGTGAATCAGCGCAGGCCCAGCCTACCCCCAGCTCTGTCACCTGCATCCCCTATCATCTGATCCTAAATGAAAACAAGCAAGAGAGCATTGCGGTCTCCCCTCCTTAAGTGGCAAAGGTAGGATTAACCATAAGGCTCTAAGAGCAAATTACTAACATGTCCACAAGTGAATGAAATATAAATCCAGACAGGAGGCATAGAATAAAGGAATATTTAGTGTTAGGTAGGGTTGATTAGAGAATAACTGGGGTATTTCCAGTAAGCTTTTTTTTTTTTTTTTTTAGTTGGCCAATGTGTTATTCTCCCTAAGGTTGAATTAAGTTTTTACTCTCCCCTTTTCCCTTCCCTTTCAAAAGTGGCATTGGTGTGGCCCTGTCTGGTCAGCTGTGTTTCTTTATACTTTCTCAGATCTCTTTAGGCCCTTCAGCCCATGCTGCAAATTGTGTGCCTGCCTTTTTAAAAGGTAGGCACCTCATGTTTCAAGTTCAAGTGCAATGGAACTCACCCTGCAGCTCGAACAGATTTGAGTGTTTTTGCAGAGGGAGGGCCAGGGCAGATGGGGAGTGTCGTGCTCAATAAATACTTGCTGGATTGAGTTGCTGGAAAGGCAGCAGGGGTGGGGAGAGTGAGCCATACTCCCCCCCCCCCCAGGCTCATTTAAAATGGTTTTTCCCACTTCTGGTCCCCACACACTGTGCCCCCTTTATAATACCTCTCTGCAGCTACTTCCAAGGCAACCCCCTCCCCCCGGGTCCCCGAAGTGTTAGTGTTCTCTCTCTCTTTAAATCACTGGTCTCCTATTCATCCTGGTCATTGGGCTTGAAGCCCAGCTGGTGGCAAAGACGTGGCATTTCCATGGATGTCATTGCTAGGCCTGTAGGTTCCCTTCCCCTCGCACTTAAAGCCAGAGGGTGAGCTTGGGCAGTTAGTTACCAGGTTGATCCACGGCAACAGCCAACATTTAGGATTTTGTTATGATTGCATGGAAAAAAACAACAACAGGCTACCTGGCTTTATTTAGGCTTAGAAGTGGCTATGGCTGCCAGGCCAAGAAAACCAAGGTGAATACTGGGTATCCTTTCATTCCAGGTGGATTTATACCACATTCCTAGTAGTGCTGTAATGTGTAGCAAAGGGAAGTGGAAAAGCAAAGTGTGTGAATCGCTGACTTTTCTAGGCTGGGGAGCAGAACTGTGGGGCCCTGGGGGTGGGGGCGGAGTTCAGGCTTCACCTAGAGGCGTGATCAAGTTGAAAGCCCCCCTCTGCCAAGCCAGGCACCATCCAGCATCTCCTAGACCCCCCAGATTCCCAGCAACTGGGGAAATGCTGGAAACAGAGGTCATCGACTTTCCCCAGGCCCTGGACACATACACTGTCATCCATGGAGACTGTGTTCCTCTGCTTTTCTGGTGGCTTAGTCACAGTGGTTTTATACACCTGCGTGGCTGTGGGGGGGGGATAACTTTGGACAGAGTAAGATTGTGATTGAGAGGAAGGAGAGACCACTTCTGTTACCTCACCCTCCCTTCTCCTCTTCCCTAGCCCCTCCCTTCCCACCACTGCCTTCCCTTGAAGAGTTTTCAGGGCTCGGGGCGTGTTTGATCGCCCACACAGCTTGGCGAGAACCAATGCCGATAACACGTGTGCTCCCTGCCCCACACCTGCGAGCTGGCTGTAAACCTGGCACACAGCCTCTGTTTGGGGATTGTCTTTGGAACTCCTACCCATCAGATACGACAGACCAACTGGGGTTGAGGGTGGAGCTGGATGGCATTTGGCGAGACCGAGGGGGTGCAACCAGAGAGCTTTCATGGTATTACGTAGTCCAGATTTAGAGATTGTGGAGAAGGTGGTGCGAGCCGCACCCCTGTGGCGGGTGCACATCTGACTGCCGAGTGCAGCATCTGGGCTCCTTCTCACTGCACCCGCAGCCCTGGGTAGTTCTGTGTTCGCAGGAGAAGATGAAAGCAGCTACTCACGTGGCAAGGAAGGGTCGGGCCGAGTGCAGCATCTGGGCTCCTTCTCACTGCACCCGCAGCCCTGGGTAGTTCTGTGTTCGCAGGAGAAGATGAAAGCAGCTACTCACGTGGCAAGGAAGGGTCGGGTCGGCGAATCCCAACAAGTTGTTATCTTTTTCAAGGAAGCTGAGCACGTAAATAGCTTTAGTGTTAACAGTGTATTCCATTCATTGAGCTCTTTGCAGCTCCTGGAACATTTCTCACCCCTCCTCATGACAGCCCTCCAGGTGCAGGTGGCATTTACATATTTCTGCAGATAAGTTAACTGAGGCCCAGAAAGGAAGTGACTTCCCCAAGACCATGTGACTAATAAAGCCCTTTTGCTCCTGATCCCGGAGCTCTTCCCACATACGTGTGGAGAGTCCATGGTGAGTTTCCTCCCAAGCCGGCATCCTCTGCTGCCTGCCCAGCACACACCCAGCCTTTGTTTCCCTTCTGCGTGTCTGCCTGGAGTCCAGGAGTGAAAACCCATTTGTTCAGTTGACCAGAAGAGAAGCGAAAGGGAAGAGGGGCCGCAAAGAAGTCTGTTTGTTCCTTGAGCCGCCCCGTAAGTGACTGTCCACTCAGTGCGGCGACTTGGAAGGTGACGGTTATTGTATTCAATGCGTGCTATCGTGGGGGCATGATGTCTGTCTAGAGTGAGAAGCTGACCAGGGACCAAGAGACCCAGGAGGCAGGCTGGGTTTTCTTCCTGCCTTCGTGGGGTCAGAGTCACGGAGAGCTTGGGGTCTTATTAGGAAGCGATCCCTAAGATGGCCTGTGTAGCAAAGGGTGTCTTATGTGTGACTACGTGGAGTCCCACAGAGCACCTGGGAATAAGTGTGGGTGGTGCATTCCTCTGATGGGCAGGTGTGGGTGGCATTGCGTCGCGAGGACAGCTTAGTCTGAGGGAATCCCCCCTCCCTGCCACAATCTGAGTACGTCTCCTCCTCCTAGCTCTGGGTTAAGTGGGCCTAGAGTCACCATGATACATGGTAGTGCCTGATGAGACAGGCGTGTGCCCAGTGAAGGGGAATGGCAGGGACTTGAACTCGGGAGAAAGCTCCATCATCTAGGGACTTGAGGTGGAGAATCTCCTGGCTTGCTTCACAGAGGTGGCCTGGTCTCTCCCGAGAGGGTTACGGGCAACTCTTACCTCCTCACCTCTCTTCCAAAACTAGATTTTTGTATAGAATTCCTGAATGTTCTGATAACCATATGCTTACGTGATTACTTCTCAACTTCCTAAGGTAAAATCCCATGATAACAAATATTATAAAAAACAATTCTGTATAATAAAACTGTTTCCATGGTTCATATCAATGCTTTGTTGTTCTTTTTTTTTTTTTTTTGTGGCTTTTTGTTGTTTAAAGAAAAGGGTAAGCAACCATCTTCTGTATCGAGTACTTCATCTTGTCCCCGTCCATGTATTAGTTCAGTCCTAAGCCAGGGCACTTGAGCACTAGCTGTTGGCCTTGGAGGCAGGGGGACGGGAGAGGGGGCAGTGGACCCATCACCAAGTAGCAAGCCCCCCCCCCCCCGGCTTTCATTTCATCTCGAACCTCCCACCCTCTGATGCTTCCTTGTTTTCAAACAGAACACTGCACAGAAACCCAACAAAGGACGGTATGTGTGTTTATCTGAATGTGAGTGTGGGTGAGCGTGTCTTGAGTGTGATTGACAAGTAGGCACCGAGTTAGCGTGTGTATGCGTGTGAAAAAGGGGACACGAAAGAAAGCAGATGACAAAAGCAGGTGAGGCGAGTGTTTGACCGAAGGCGAACCTGGGTAAAGGTTAGGTGGATGTCCTCTGTACTGTTTTTGTTCCTGCATCTGCGGGTTTGAGATTATTTCCAAATAAAAAGTTTCAAAAATGAGCACATGCTAGACTAGTTGGACTGGACCAGGAGTTCTTGAGAATATATGCTCTCTTCCATCCTAAAACATCTCTTATTCTCCCCCATTTAACAGACAGCAAAACTGAAGCCCAGAGAAGTAAAGTGACCACGTAGCAACTGGGGCGAGGCCGGATTGGGGCCCCGGTATTGACCACTGTGGCAGGCCACCCCTCAGGAGACTAGACTGCGGCTTGTCCTCTCTCCCTGAGTGGGACAAGGGGGCCATCAGACTCCAAGAACCATCGGGTGCCTGCCGCGGTGTGCCTGAGCCCCGTCCGTGCCCCGCGTTGACCCAGCCGGGGGGTCAGCAGGGCTGCCACAGTCTTCTGAAGCACATTCATGAAGGCACCTTCTCGGGAAAACTGCTTCCTTCTTCTAAGAAACCCTCTTACTTCTCACTCAACTCTGTGTTTCTTAAAATGTGAGATCAGAGGCCTGTCTGGTGCCGGGGCCGTGGAATGATTCTGTTTCGAGTTTTTACAGCAGAGGTCGGAGGGTGAGAGCAGTCGGGTTTGGTACAGAAAGCAAGGCCATAGTACGTGCCCGGGCCAGGCAGCTTTCTGTGCACCAGGCGGCAGGTGCATTGACAGGAGCCTGAGGTGGGGACATTGGTGCGGTCCAATGTGGCATGTCTTCCCAAGTGGACAGGAGTTACAACTTCGTACACAAAGGGAGGGCTGGCTCTCAGTCATTGAAAACCTACTGGCCACAGCACCCGCGGAGGGGCGCCTTTTCTCGGACCCCAGCCCACGTGTTTTACACCCCTCTCTGCTCCTTGGAGACCCTGGAATTATTCCTGACAGCTTTGCTTAACTGATATCTCCCCCCGGCTTCCAGAATTGGGGTGAGTGAGTGAGTCTTCCTCTACTTCTTACCATAGAGAAAACAGTTTTGGAAAAATTTCATTTTAGCACATGTCCTTTAACTGCAGGGCCTCCCAGCAGGCACCCTAGAGCCATGAGACTGTGGTAAGTGGGCCTCGGAGGATTTTTGTTTCCCCGTAGGCTCCAGCCAGTTATGTGAAATGGACCCACGAGCATTTATTGTATTATTGCCGAGTTTCTACGTACTCAGATGTCTTGTCGTAAAGCAGTTACCAAGTTATAGAGGCTGTCCCCACTATTCTCTGATTCTTCTCGGCTCTGTCCTACCCCAAAATAAGTGCCAGGTAGATGACACTCAGGGTCAGAACAAGGTGCAGGAGGATGAGGAAGGGCTGACCCCTAATTCTTGCTGGGTCACGTGCAGCTTCGCGGTGTGAAGATGGCCAAAGCTGTCTATTTTGATGGGACAGTGGCCAAGGAGCCTTCTTGTTCCAGTTTTTTTTTTTTTTAATTTAAGTGTTTATTTGTTTATTTATTTAGAGAGAACCAGTGGGGGAGGGACAGAGGGGAACAGAGGATCCCAGGTGGGCTCCGCGCTAACAGCAGAAAGCCTGACGTGGGGCTCGAATCCATGAACCGGGATATGACCCGAGCTGAAGTCAGATGCTTACTCAACTGAGCCACCCAGGCGCCCCTCGCTCCAGTTCTGAGAGGTATAGATAGGACTTCTTGGTAATTAACCTCCCAAACTGTCTCTCTGGATCAGATTCTCCTTTGCTTCAGGAGGCTAAACCTTTTCTTTGTCTGACTTATAAAAGAAGAGAACAATACTATTTAACAGCCCTTGATTTAAGAGCAGACACAAAGCCCATCGTGTAGGGGGAAGGTGGTGTCACTTACCCTCCAGTGACGTGTGTTGTTTCCTGTCTTCCTCTGCATCTGTAAGCCCATGTAGAGAGGTGACAAGCATCCTGCTTGGAAGTCATCAGTGGTCTTGGGGATACACTGATGGGAGGAAAAAGTCTTCCCAGGGCCCATCTAATCTTGCTTTTCAGACAAGGTTTACCCTGGAGGCACTGCGTAACCTTTGAGCCTCCCATCTGAACAACCCGAGAGATCAGGGCGGCAGCACAGAGGCTGTCCTGGAATGTGGCCCAGGACACTTTGGGGTTTTTCCGCCAGTAGGGCAACAGCCTAGCCTGTGAGTTTGCCTGGGATTCGAGGGTAGGCTGGGTCAGTCCCCAAATGTCAGAGGCCAGGTGGGGGAGCCACGAGGTGGGATGTCGCGGTCTCTTGGGTACCTCCTCTTTGCAGCCGGGGACACTAGAACCGGCAGAAGGAGATGGAGGTGACCAGAGAAGGTTTTACACAAGTGGGACAGTGTGGGCCATGTGGCTTTGCAAGACTGTGAGGGCCGAGCAGAGTGACCGTAACAGGATTTTAGACCTGAAGGCAAAGCAGATCCTGTGACTGTAACTTCCTGGTCCTGAATAATTGGGCAATTGCTCCTTAAAGCCCCTGTCCCCCCTGTCCCCTCAACCCCAAGCAAAAGGAACCTGAATCAGTGTTAAGAGCAGAGACCCTGATAGGTTCCAACCTAGTGAGGTGTAGACAGTGAGCAAACGTGCCCTCTGAGCTCTGATGTCTGCTCACCTTGGTCACATGATCAGACCTTCTGCCTGTGGCTAGCTACCGGTAAATTTAGCACTGTTTATCCTCTCCAGCTTAGTCAGGGAGCCCACAGCACAGCTGTGTGATCAGCCGAATCTCCCTCTGAATTTGTGACTTTGTGCACCCCCTCACCCCCTTAGCCTACCTTGCCCCAGATAATGGCAAGGGCCCTGAGCTTTCCATGTAGCTGCACTTATCAGTGGCTATCTTGTATTTACCCTTTAATCGTTGAGGAATTCTAGAACTAGAGGAGGCTCAGACTCCTCTGTTGTCACTCCCTCCTTCTGGGGGGTGACTGCTGAGACATCGGGGGGGGGGCATGTAATTCTCTCCCCAGAGCTGCTGGGGGTCAGTCCTCCTCATCCAATTAGCATGAACAAGGAAGGTCTTCCTTTTGGCCAGCTGGACTCTCCTCTTAACTAAAGTCTGTTTACTTTCCTTCACTTTTGCGCCCATGCAGAAGACTGATAAATTCTAAGTCCTTAGAAGCAAACTTTCCTTTAGCCATTATTACCTATCTTTCTAAGATCTCGCTGGTTGCTACATTCCTGTGACAGAACTAATAATGGCCAGAGGATGCCCAGGGGTAACTTAGCCGGCCATAGCTGAGGATATATCTAGTTCCGATTGTGTTTCTGGACCTGAGGAGCCCCTTTAGTCTGCCCGTAGTCTTGGTCTTGCTCCCGGGATGACGCGACATTTCTTAATTTAACGTTACCTCCTTCGTTTGGTATCTTTATTCTACCTCATGCTGATTTACATCTTTCAATTCCTTGCCTCAGATTAAGCCTCATTTGCTGTTTCATTTCTTCTTGCCCACCTTCCCTTTCCCCAAATTAGAAGTCCAGAGCCGTGAGCCAAATTCAGTTTGACCCCAACCTGCCAAGATTGAAATGCTAAAGGGTTTAGACAGATCCTTGCTGAGGAGTGCATGGAATTTCCGTCTTCCCAAATTAAGCCAATTCTCCCCTCCCCCCACTTTTACTTTGGAAGAATTTTAAACCTGCAGAAAAGTTGTAAGCACACTTCACACCCATTTAGCTTTCACCTAGATGCACTGATAACTTTTTGCTACAATTGTCAAGTCTCTCTTCTCTTTTTCTGTGTATTAGGTATGTGCTTGTCCACACTTGTGTGTGTATCCGTGTGTGTGTGTGTGTGTTTTTAATGAACTGTTTGGAAATTACAAATACATGACACCTCACCCTTAACCTCAGTGGCATCTCCTGAGAATAAGGCCATTCTTGTACATTATCGTGGTATCATTATTATCTCAAAAAAATTATGTATAATCCCGCCTCATCTGCTATATCATCCATTTTCAAATTTCCCCTTTGGTTGCTCTTTTCTTTTTCTTTTTTTTAAGACTTTATTCTTTTAAAGTACCCTCCACACCCAGCTCGAGGCTGGAGCTCAGAACCCCAAGGTCAAGAGTCCCATGGTCTACTGACTGAGCCCGCCAAGTGCCCCTCATTTTTGATCCAGAATCCAGTCAGGGTTCCCATTTGCTTATGTCCTCTTAAAAACTCTATTTGGAATTCCCGTCCCACTTGTGTTTTTGGTTTTTGGTTTTTTAATAATTGCTTGAAAAGTGTTCTGCCTTCAGGCTGTCCTACATTCCGAATTTTCCTGGCTGGTTATTTTCATGGTGGCATTTAACTTGTTCCTCTATCCCCTAGATTTCCTGCAAATAGGAAGTTAGGTCTGGGGTCTGATTTGATTCAGGTAAAACATGTTTAGCAAGAACATTTCATGGGTGAAGTTATGCCCTTCATAGTATATTACTGTAGGAGGCACATAAGGTCGGGTTGTCCGTTACTAGTGACGGCTACATTTGATCACTTGAAGTGGTGCCTCCCAGATTTCCCGCTGGGAAAATACACTATTCTTTTAATAGGTGGCTTATGGGATGGTACCTTGGTGTTATTTAAATATTCTGGTCCCCACATTTCTACCAGTGGTTTGGCACCCACTGGAAACTCTCTCTGACTAAGAGATTACTTTGGGAGTTGATAAAACTAGTTGGAATTAACACTTATGGACAGATATGAGTATGAACTTGAGATGGTCAAAAGAGGAGTACATTTTTCTTAAAGAGAGAATGTGTGCAAGCAGGGGAAAGGGGAAGGGAGGGAAGGGGCAGAGAAAGAGGGAATATCCCAAGCAGGCTCCACACTCCGCACGGAGCCCAACAGGGCTCAATCCCATGACCCTGGGATCGTCACGTGATCTCAGCTAATAACAAAAGTCAGGTGCTTAACCAATTGAGCCTCCCAGATATCCCCAAAATTAAAAGAAAATATTTTCTTTTGGGTTTTGGAATCATCAGTGGGGAGGAAGGAGGCATCAAAACAGGGTCAATCAAATTCCATCAAAGATTAAGTATTTTATGGGGCGCCTGGGTGACTCAGTGGGGTGAACATCTGACTTTGGCTCAGGTCATGATAGCACAGTTCGTGAGTTCAAGCCCTGCATCGGGCTCTGTGCTGACAGCTCAGAACCTGGAGCCTGCTTCCGATTCTGTGTCTCCCTCTTTCTCTGCCCCTCCCCTGCTTGCACTCTGTCTCTCTCTCAAAAATAAACATTAACAAAAAATTCAACAAGTTACAAAAAAAGACTAGGTATTTTGCGTGTGTTGGGCTGATATTCAATTGAGTAATAGTTGATTACACATGTATTGTCTGTTGGTTTGCTTGAGGTCAGGGAGAAGCCAGGCTGGATGGAGCTAAAAATAACTCCTGGCTTGTTCACAAAGCAGAAATTATTTTGACTATTTGGAAGTTATCTATAATTCTGTTCTTCCTTCTTTTTCTTTCTTTCACTCACTTTGCATTCTCCTCACTGGAAAAGGAATCTCTCATTTTCTTAATTGTCTTCTTCTTCCCCTTAACCACCCCCCCTCGCAAGATGCCCAGCAGGTCAGACAGTGTCCCCAAGGTTCCCTGGTGTGATCACCCTGGGTTCCTAGCAAGGGAAAGGACTAGAACCCTTCCAACCCATGGAAGTAGCTCCTCAACCAAAGGAGCCAGACAGTTAGACACTGGAGCCTGACAGCGGAAGACGGGGGTGGGAAGTATACCCTCAGAAGCCATCTTCTGGGTTAAAAAGATCTGCATCTCAATTTCCTGGTGGCACTGGAGAAGTCGGTGCACCTCTTTACATGAGGGCTCCACCTGTAACACCTTGGAAACTCTTCATCCTCTTCTGTAGGTGGTTCACGAGAGGGTGGGGTGCACACACTCAGAGCAGGCGTCTCTAAGTTCCTGTCATGGGTGTCCTCGCAGGATTTGGTGTAGATGATCTTTCTCAATCTCTGACGCTTCCTGTCCCTCATTTATCTTACAAGACTACCTGAGAGCTGACTAGATGTTGTGATTTCTTCTTGACTCGATAGGAATCAGATTGTTGGCCAGAACTGAAGTCACGGAGGGGTTTACGCCTGTCCTCCACCTTTATAGGCCGCCCAGAGACCCCTCACTCCCAAATAACCACAGGTGGCGATTTTTTTTTAAGAGGGAGAGTGCTAGGCTGTGTACTATTTATGCTATGCTCGCAGAGGCCAAATAGATCCCAAAGGAAAGCGTGCTCCAATCACTAACCGCTAGTACTTCATTTTAAGGATGTTGAAATCCGACAGAACTAATTCTTCAGAGGATTCAGATAAAAGGTGAAAAGTTCACACCACTTCCTTTACTTCCAACTGCAGCTTCTCGAGAATCAAGCAACTCTCTAAGGAACTGCCATCTACTCTCTTTGCACACACACACTCGAGATCACCCTTTTCCTCCTCGCTGATACGAAGAGTCAGCCTCCTCATTTTTTTTCCCCACAGTGACATCTCTAGATGGCTTTCTCCTGGCCCTTCTCTCCCACTTCCCATAGATGTGGTCTGTGTGCTGGGAAGTCAGACGCAGCCAGAAATGCTTTCCCTTGAGCTGGACACTTAGCCATGCACTTCGGAATTCATGAAGGGTATGGCTGAATAGTTTCTCATGCATACACAAATATCGCCGCTCTTTTCCGTTTAGGTAAGCCTTCTTGGTAAGGGAAATGTGATGTTACTCTTGTTTCCTTCTTGCATTTCAAAGCGCGTTTCTGTAACTTCTCCCTGTTGTGGCTGCAATGAGCTATTTGCTTTGTGTTGAAAGAGGCGTTTAAAGCCCCAGGTTTGATTTTTTTTTTTTTTCCCCAGCTGGGATGGTTGGGGGTCTCCTTGGGCTTTCCAAGGAGGGCTTCTAACTCTTGTACAGTCATATGGGGGATTTCAGTTTGACCACAACTTCCCTCCAAAACCCACACGTCCCCGAGTCCAGCAGCTCGGCAGCTCTGGACCACAGGGTGCTCAGAAGACCAGCCGGCAATGTGTAATCCCAGCACACGTACTGAAGTGGAAAAAGAATCCCTATAAAGCTGCTGGAAGGAACTTCCCCTCTGACTGCCAATCTGGTCCTGGGGAAGTGTTTAGAAATTCTGATTCCCTGTTTTACTTTGCTCCTCTTCAGATTAAAGTCCCACCCCTCCACCTCCTCCCCCAACAAAAGTGCTGCATCACAGCCTGGAGGTGGGAGGGGCAGGGCAGCCTCAGCTTCCCAGACCGCCCCGCCTGCTCATCTTTCCGAAGGAAGATCCCTGCCGGAAATAAGCAGATTGTAGAAAAACACAAATACTCTGATCTCATTTTATTTTATTTAAAAAATTTTTTAAATGTTTTTATTTTATTATTGGGACAGAAACAGAGCACTAGGGGGAGATGGTAGAAAGAGAGGGAGACACAGAATCGGAAGCAGCCTCCAGGCTCTGAGCTGTCAGCACAGAGCCTGACCCGGGGCTTGAACCCATGAACTGTGAGATGGTGACGTGAGCCGAAGTCGGATGCTTAACGGACTGAGCCACTCAGGTGCCCCCTCATTTTATTAAAAAGACACACGCACACAGGCATGCATGGAGAGGAATCAGGAAAGGTGTGACCAGGTGGCGAGCTGTGAGGGGACCTGCACAGTTTTAATGTTTCAGTTTTTGCCCATCTGCCTTAATTCCTCCCATATAGCTACATCTTCTGTACCAGGAAGTGATCTCTTTAAGAGAGGAGGCGAGAAGGCTAGTGCGAATAACGCTTCGAAGCCTGGTGACACGAGAAAGCGACTCCTAGCTTATTTGTTAGACTGGCTAGTTGTTGAGTCTTGGCCATGTGTGTGATCTCATCAGCTCGCTCTCTCCCTTCCATAGTCCTTCCTGGGTATTTTGGGATCCCTGGGCCTGTTAATGGAGGATGGGAGAGAGGAGTCTGGTCTTATTTCCCAGGCTTCTTCTGCATTGCTTCAAATGTAGTAATGTGGGTGAAGTCGCTCCCCTAGATGCCCAGCCTGGTCAGCAGCTGGTTTCTCCGTGCAGGCTGCCAAACCTCCACCAAACACTCTATCTCGGGCCATGTTGAGAAAGGCAGCCACAAAAGCCTCACTTCCTGCATCATCTGCTGCCTTCCTCCTTCCCCTGGCCCCGTCTAAGCGCTGTCACCCTCCTCCTTTGGGTTTCTGGGGTGGGGGTAGGGGGTTGCTGGTGTGGTCAGGCCCGAGCTGATCTTCAGCCAGGGATAGGAGGGAACGACAGAGGCCATGTCCTCCTCCATCCTTGTTCTCGTGTCCCCCTCCCACGTCACGGGTGCTTATAGACTGGCTTGGTGTGGGCACTCAAAATCTCGCTGGAGGGATCCGTCAGTCCTTGGTGGCGCGCCAGGCCCCCTCTTGGCCCCTCTCGGTCCAGTGTCTCGCCTGCTCTTTGCTTTCCACCCCCTGGACTATCCCCCAGCGCACAGACACCTGACCGCTGGCCCTCTCCACTCAGCGCCCCTCCCCAAAGCAAGACAAAGGCAGCAGTTGGGAAACAGGACCGAGTGGCTCTGGAAGATATCACCTAAGGCCTCTTATCTTCGGTGCGAGCTGTTTTGTTTTGTTTTTTCCACTTGCCGTTGCCCAAGAACCTAAGCGCCTGGTGCTGCTCAGCTGCATATGGTGAGATGGCCTGGCGCCGTGCCAGGCGGCTTCAGCAGGTGGTTGGGCCATGGCAGCGGCTGCGTGCGATGGGCCGATAACAACCCCCAGCGCTGTCAACAGGACGCTCCACCCTCCCACAGGGACCCGCTGGTGTCCCTGCAGCCTGCTGCTTTGTCACGGCCCATCATGATAGGGGTGGCCCTTCTCAGATCTGGGAGCCGATTGTCCCATTTCCCTCCCCCGCTCCTCCCCTGGTTCCCAAATCTGAGAGGGGTACTTTCCAGAAATGAAACCGGTTTCATCTTCCAACCACAAGCAACCGTCGTGATGTCTCTGTGCTTCTTCTTGAGCTGTAGTCCCATGGTGGCTGTGTGGAGCCCAGTCCCCAGATCTTTCTCGTATATCCACGAGGATCAGCCTGCGAGCTCCCTTTTCCATGATGCTCACCGCGTGAGATTTCCCAGGGGCTGGTCCCACCTGAGCTCGGTCTCCGTGGGCAGCACAGCTTCTCCAAGCAGCTGTATGTCTCTCTCCGTTTATTCAAGGGGGTGTCCGTCTTGGGTTCGACTGACGCTAGCAAAGCAAAGGCTTTGACCCTGAAGTGGCCCACGTTCTCCAGGGATAGCGTGGCGAGGGCAACGTTCTCTTCCTAGGCTCCTTCCCGCTCCCCCCCCCCCCACCTTCTATCCAGAAGAATTGTGGAAGAGGAAGAGATTAAATGACATTAACTGGTTCAGCCTGGTCTGTCTGGTGAAGACTTTAAAGCAGTTTAGCCTCTCGTCTTCTGTTCTGAAGAGCATCCCTAAGAGGGAACTTAGGCTAGGCTCAGGCTTGCCAGAGGGGAGAGCAGGCGCGGTGCGGTTGGGTGGTGGCGGCTGCAGTCACCTCATGAAGTGGGCAGAGCCTCGGGCTCAACTAACTGGGTCCCTCACATCTGAGCCCCTTCAGGATATGTGGGGGGGCCACACCGGTCCAGCCTGCCACCCTCTTGAGGATGGCACAAAACATGTCACTGTCTGATTCTGGCTTTTGATGGTGTTCCATTTAGTGGCAGGGGGAACTTGACACCTTAGTTTAGCCCTTTATCGGTTTTGGTGCCCAAATTAGCAGGTGCTCCCCTAGCCATTTAAGGCGAGGTTTTTGAAATAAGCGGTACACTTTCTTTTCCTATCAAAGTCTAATTTTTCAGCATGTGCCCTCTTCCAGGCATGAAGGAAACAGGTCATTATACTCTCTCCGGAGGTATCAGGACATGCCAAGAGTTTGGGGGTCAGGGAGGGGAAGTGGGGTCTTGCCGAGGTCTCTGAGAAGTGCATCCTGTCACCTTGTGGCTGGGAGGAGCTGTGACAGAGCTAGGATGTGGTCACTGTAGAAATAAGCCAGGGGCCCTGTTGTCTTTGGAGGAAGAGAAACTGAGGCAAGGCCTCCAGTTTGACTCTGATGCAGTGAGATCCTTGTAGGCCTGGCAGAGAGGAGAGAGGAGGGCATCCGAGGCCCCTGGTTCTGGATTGGGGTGCTTCCTTTCTCTCCATTCCCATCCCTCTCCTGCACCTTGTCTGTCTGTCTGTCTGTCTTTCTTTCTTTCTCTCTCTCTCTCTTCTTTCTTTCTTCTCTTCTCTTTCTCTCTCTCTCTCTCTCTCTCTCTCTCTCTTCCTTCCTTCCTTCCTTCCTTCCTTCCTTCTTGGATATTGGTACTTTTATGTATATGGAGGAACAAGTCAGGACCTATGACGCTCAGATCTTTGTGAATAACTTTAGTGAGAGGTGGCCAGAAAGCATGTAGAGTTGACCAAAGAGGGTGGTTGGATTCTCACAGCAAACCCCAGGATTCTGGGTGCCCCTCTCACCCCGGGAGCACTGGGAGGAAGGTCCCATCCCTGATTGCACCGTTGAGATTAGATTCCTACCGGAGCTCGTGATCGGGATGGGATATGGCAGGTAATGTGAACGGATACCAAGTGGGTGTGGTTTCAGTGGTCCCTTGGAGATCATAGCATCTCTGAATTCTGAACCCAAGGTTTCAGAGACTTCAAGAAACAACCCAACCAACTCAGGAAACAGAAAATGAGCACAGACACCTGGGCAGTGCCTGCCATCGAAAGACTCCCTTCCCCGAAAAGGGGCTAGAAAGACAGTCCTTCCTGCAGGTGGCCTTGCAACCTCGGAGGGTGTTTCTGGATGCCAGAGGGCCAGGCGCCCACGTGAGGTGATTGAAGAGGAAGGAGGCTTGGGTTTTGGTGTTAGACCTTGTGGGTGACTCAGTCCAGCCTGAGACTGGCCTTCTCTGGGCCTTGGTTCCCTTACGGTCCCCCCCGCCCCTTTCAGGGCTGATGGAAGAGTAAAGACCCACATTAAAAGACTGTGCAGATGGGCCGAAACTCAAAAGTTCTATGTAAATACCAGAGAGTCCTTATGGTCCCCGTGAAGCAAAAGTCTCAAAGAAGATTTTGCAGCAGCTTCTGCAGAGGGGCTGGGTGAGGCGGTTCCCAGAGATACCTCCCCCTCGCTGCTCTGCCCTCCCACCCCCTGCCCCGGCCCAGGAGTCCCAGCCCAGCCCCCTTTTGCACCACGGTGAAGCAGCTGTCAGGATCATGGTGTTCTGGCCTTGATGCCAACCTCTTGCTCTTCTGCTTGCCACCTGCCTCTCTCTGTCACTCGGTCATGTAATCCTGAAAACTTGCTTATTGAGGCTGCCGCCTCATCCCCGGGGTCTCTGCGGTTTCGGAGGACCACAGGGCAGCCGTGTTGGGTTCTGACCTGCCCGCCAGCTTGTGCCAGAACCTCCCAAAATATCTGGACTGCCACCATTTGATCTCAAATCTAGGGTAGGATAAAGAGTGGTGGACATGCTAGTGTGGAAGACGAAGTTGGGGCTTGAACCAGCCTGTGCTGACTTAGGGTAACAAGGCTCAGGGAGCAGAAGGGAGAGTCGGGGCTTCCTGAGCCAGAGAGAGGAAGAGACAGGCAGGCCTGGGGGCTTTACCCAGGGGAGCGGGTTGAGCAGGGATTCAAACTTTGAATCCATGCTATACTTAGAGGAGACATTCCCTTGATTTGATTATTTAAAAAATTTTTAAAAATATTTTTACTATTGAGGGACAGAGAACGAGCAGGGGAGGGACAGAAAGAGGGGGAGACACAGAATCTGAAGGAGGCTCCAGGCTCTGAGCTGTCAGCACAGAGCCCAACGAAGGGCTTGAACTTACAAACCGTGAGATCATGACCTGAGCGGAAGTCAGACACTTAACCAGCTGAGTCACTCGGGCGCCCCAACAGTTTTGATTTTATACGAAGACTTAGGCATCGGCCAACCGCCAGCCTTATGTTCTAGGCGCTGTGTGGAATACAAAGATAAGTCAGAGACAGTCCTTGGCTGCACGATGTTTATTATCTAGGAGTTAAAACACTCATAATCCAGGAGAGAGGATGCTGAGTACTAGAAGGGCACGGAGTGCTGGAGAGAATCAGAAAATCCCAGATACTCCTTCCAGGGAATCCAGAAGGCTTCGTGGAGGTGGAGCCGTTAGGCTGGCCCTGACTCATGGGGCAGATTTCAACCCTGGGCACATGGGCAAAACCTCAGAGGAGGGAAGACGCAGGGCATGGGTGGGAAGTAGCACTTAGTATGGCCTGTCCGGGACATAGAAACCTTGGAGAGGAGTGGCGTGTGCAAGAGAGGTAAGTGGGGCCAGAACGTGAGAGCGTGAGGCCTTTGGCTACCACTTTTGAAAACAAGCCTTTGAAGAGTTTTAACCGAAACATTCAGATCATAAAAGGATGTCTTGTAGGTCAATATATATTATTTGGGAAGGTGTTTATGGTGTAAGGTGAAAACCTATTGCAAAACAATATGATATCCCATTTTTTAATTATATTTTTTTGAAATTTTAAAAATTATTTTTTAAGTTTATTTATTTATTGTGGAGGGGGGGGAGCAGAGAGAAGGAAAGAGAATTCCAAACATGCTCTGCACTGACAGCACAGAGCCCGATGCAGGGCTTGAACACACTGTGAAATCATGACCTGAGTTGAAACCAAGAGCTGGACCCTCAACCAACTGAGCCACCCAGGTGCCCTGAGATTTTTTTTTACTTTTGAAGTAATCTCCATACCCAACATGGGGCTTGACCTCATAGCTCAGAGATCAAGAGTCACTTGTTCAACTGATCCGAGCTGGCCAGGTCCCTCCTGCTTTTTAATTTTTATTTAATGTATATTTTTAATTGATTTTACTTACTTATTTTGAGAGAGAAAGTGCACATGTGGGGGAGGAATAGAGAGAATCCCAAGCAGGCTCTGCACTGTCCGCACAGGGCCCGGTGTGGGGCTTGAACTCGCGAACTGTGAGGTCATAACTGGAGCTGAAATCAAGAGGCACTTTACTGACTGATCCACCCAGGTGTTCTTTCCCCTGCCCATTTTTTTAAATTTTAAAGTGCACGTGTGCACGCACGCACACATGCACACACACACGCACACACACATGCAGCAGCATGGCTGCTGATGTGGTTATAGCTCTCAAAGTATTATTTGTGATTATCTCTGGATGTTGAGAATCGAGGTTTTATTTCTTTTTGTTTATATATTTGCCGACTTTCCCACAATTCACTTACTACTTTTGCAATATGTTGTTTTTCATTTGTATTAAATAAGCACATATGAGGGATGCCTAGGGTGGCTCAGTTGTTTGGGCATTTGACTTCAGCTCAGGTCATGATCTCACAGTTCGTGAGTTCAAGCCCCGCATCAGGCTCTATGCTGATGGCTCGAAGCCTGGAGCCTGCTTCCGATTCTGTGACTCTCTCTCTGTCCCTCCCCTGCTCACATTCTCTTTCTGTCTCAAAACAAACAAACAAACAAACAAAACCCAAAACATTAAATAAGCACATATGATAGCTGAGGGAGAGGACTCAGAAATATGCCAGGAATTAAATAAAAACAGGCTGAAAGTTACCCATGGAGTGACATTTGTGATCTGCAGATCATGGGCAGGGAGACCCCTCAAATGTCCGATAATGAGTGAGTGGCTAAGAAAACTATGGTATAGCAACCTGGTGGAATATTATGTAGTCATTGAAAATGGTAAATATGTAGATTGTCGATACTTGGAAATCAGTATGTGAAATGGGTAGAAGAAAGCAGAACTTAATGTACATTTCATATTGATTACAACTATGTCAAAATGTGTGTAAATGTGTATGGTTTTGGATAATGTACATAGTGTTAGTATCTCTTTCTCTTTTTTAATGTTTATTTTTGAGAGAGACAGTGAGTGCATGTGGGGGAGGGGCAGAGAGAGAAAGGGACAGAGTATCCAAAGTGAGCTTTGCACTGACAGCATCAAGCCCAGTGCAGGACTTGGACTCACAAACTGAGATCATAACCTGGACTGAAGTGGGACCCTCAACTGATTGAGCCACCCGGGCGCCCCTCTTTTTCTGTCAGGGTAAATGCTTAACATAAAATTTACCATTTGACTATCTTAAATTCACAATTCAATGGCATTAAGTACGTTCACAATATTGCACAACCATCACCACCATCCGTTTCCAGAACATTATCATCACGCCAACCAGAAACTCTGTGCCCATTAAATAATGAATCACTCCCTATTCCCTTCACCCCCTAAGTCCCTGGTAACCTCTATTCTACTTTCTGTCCCTATGAGTTTGGCTCATGTAAGTGGAATCATACAATAGTTGTCCTCTGGGTCTGCTTTATCTCACTTAGTATAATGTTTTAAGTTTTTTAAATGTTTATTTATTTTTGAGAGAGAGAAAGAGAGAGAATGTGAGCTGGGGAGGGGCAAAGAGAGAGGGAGACCCAGAATCCGAAGCAGACCCCAGGCTCCGAGCTGTCAGCCCAAAGCCTGATGTGGGACTTGAACTCGCAAACCGTGAGATCATGATCTGAGTGGAAGTCGGATGCTTAACCGACTGAGCCACCTAGGCACCCCTCACTTAGTATAATGTTTTAAAGTTTGTGTTGTAGCAAATATCAAAATGTCATTTCTTTTTGAGACTAATAGTCCATTGCGTGCACACACCACGTTTTGTTTATCCATTCATCTGTTGATGTGCATTTGGTGGCTTCCCCTTTTGGTGGTCGTGAATGGTACTGCTGTGAACATGGGCGCGCAGACATCTTCTCGAGAGCCTCCTTCCAATCCTTTTGTATATTTACCTAGAAGCAGAATTGCTGGATTGTATGGTGATTTGACGTTTAACTTTCTGAGGAACTGCCAACCTGTTGGTGTCTTTTTAATACAAAGCACTTCAAGTTTATTTATCCCTACGGCCCCCGGTTCCTTTTGCTCTGTTTAATGCACACATGAATTGTCAAGGGATTGCTACAGAGGGAAAGCGTTTTCCTCTGTTTAAAGGAAACAGCCTTTGCAGATCTTGAGAGCGTAGAATGTCTTGAATGTGGCCATCAAAACAGGGTCAACCCAGATGACTGAAACTTACACATGATTCCAGAACTCTTACATTTTATAACAGTTTCAACGTTTACCTTCTCCCCAAATTTAACCAAGGTAAAACATAAATGAATGGATTTATAATCGCTCTATGCTTGTCCTGTTTAGCCTGGAGTTGGAGACGGTGGAGGGATCCCAAAGACTGATTTTCCTAAGCTGGATTCTTCCATCCTGGGCGGTTGAAAGGAGTTCTATTGTTCTGTCTCAGTCACCTAGGGTCGCTGAGCTAACCCGTCTTGAAGGAAGTGTAAAGTGTCCTTCAGTTAACTGGGTTGAATTTGTTCAGTGCATGGGGGCTCTGCAATGGGTGCTGGAGAGAGGCAGGGCAGGGGATAAAAGACGGCTCTCTGGCCGCTTAGAATTCCCTCGTTAATGATGGGAAACAGCCCTGCTCTCCTACGGAGATTCAGAGTTCAGAGTCCATGAGGAACAGAAAAAAAGATAGAAGACATGAATCAAGTAACCCCACGTCCAAAGCCAAAGGATGTAAGTTGTTTCCAGTGATAAATTCCAGCTGGTTAAGTCAGAAAAGCTCCGGTCAGACTGTATGTGCTTTTATGGGCCGTTCCGTGTTCTTTTAGGAGGGAGGTGGGGACAGTGCAGACGTGGCCATCAGGTGAGGCTCCCCAGGAGAGAGAAGGCTGGGTACCTACCACGTCTCCCTCCTCGTGCTGATGTCAAGGTGGGCGGGCTGTGCTCTCTTCTAGCCAGTGTCCCGTGCTCCGTGGCCCCCGAAAAGTCAGTGTGTAGGCCTCAGCCACCCCAGGTCCGACGTACATTCTCCCTGGACACCATCCTCAGCTCCTACCTTCTGGGCCAGTGGCCACGTGATGCTGATGGGGCCTTCACCGGCTGTACCAATGACAAGGCCACCCAGGTAATGACGCGTTCTCCTAATGGGATAAGGATGGGGGTGGGGGGTGGCTGAGGAGGCCTTTGGTCTGCTTACCAGCCCTGTCACTGGAATGATCTGTCCTGGGTTTGGGCTGTAAATGTTCATCATGTAGCTTTTCATCGTCTGAAATTTGCCAGGTTGGTTTTCTCAGTGAACTTATGTGAAAATGAGTTTGCCTTCCACCTGGCTTGTGGAGGAGAGACGTCAGTCTGGGTTTTCCAGTTTGGCTGTGAGTGTGCATGGGTAAGCAGGAGTTGACTCTGGAATCTGTTCGAGGTTCTAAAAAATGAGATTTACCTTTCTGAACTTAAGCAGGCCAGCGTTCAGCCGAGTTGGCGCTCCCCAGACAACTGGAAGAGGTGGCCAAGAAGCGTGTGGAGCTGGGATCAATCCCGTTGGAGCAATAGAAGTGGGAAGTTCTCAGATATGGAAGACTTGACCCCTAGCCAGCAGCCCTGTGGTATTCCAGTGGGCCCATTCAGGTCCTTTGAAGCCCCAGCTCCCCTCTGTCATTTTCTTCCTGAAGTGTTGTTTTTTGCATTTTTGAAAATCCTTATTTATTTTTGAGAGAGAGAGAGAGCACACATGTGCATGAGGGGCAGAGAGAGACAGGGATAGAGGATCCAAAGCAGGCTCTGTGCTGACAGCAGAGAGCCCCATGCGGGGCTCAAACTCATGAACCTCAGGATCATGACCTGAGCTCAATCGGACACTTAACCGACTGAGTCACCCAGGCGCCCTTAAGATTCTTCTTAATTGGATTTGGGACTTCACCACACTTAGTAGTCGTTAAGCATCAAATCTTTTCCATTTTGATGCAGTTTAAACCTGTTCCTGCTCAGCTTCCAAACTAAATCAGTTATCCTCAGGAAAGAGGAAGCAGGGTGGAAAGAACCTGGGCACAGAGGCACACGGGAGTTGGGTCCTGGACGAGTCAGCTGTCCCTTTGCTAGCTGGGAGCGCATACCTGTCCTGCTGGCGCTCACAGGTGGGCTGACAGCCAAGCGTGCAAGCGTTCCATGCACCCGCGTTCCCCCCCCCCCCCCCCGTGCATGTCACTTTGGTCCCTTTCTTTTATTTTTTTAAAATGAGATTCATTTTGTAATGTTGCTAGTGAATGTTTGAATGCCCAGTCCTGTTCTCGGCATGGGGAGTGAAGAATGAGGAAATGAGAACGAGATCTGGCCTCTGTGCATCTGGATGCCCGCCCCATGAAGGCCAGTGAACAGCCAGCCAAGGGAGGAGATGGGGCCAAATGTCTGGCACGGCTTAGAGGAGAGGAATTCTCGTGGGAATGCCCCACCTTGAACCAACAACAGTTTGCCGCAGCCAAGATCAGCGGGGCTCTTTAGATCCACAAACAGAATGCGAGGGGAGGACGCACTCCCAGGACCGGACGGTGGGGGGCCTGCTTCCTCGAGCCCCGGGCACTGCTGTCCCCCATATTCCCTAGAAAGGCAAGGAAGGGAGATAGCTTATGCTTTGCCCTCCCGGGCCTGGAGCACACTCTTTCCGGAGAGGAGTGTTGAATCCAAATCATGTGAATAGCCCTGCAGGATGTCTAGGGTGCAGACTTATGAGCGAGTCCCCCTCCGTCAGGCGCAGGCTTCTGGGTAGCCCACCTCTCCCCGTCTCTGTCACTTCCGGCCAGCAACCTTCGAGGAAGCCTCCGCCCCTGACTCCTTCGTTCTCTTTGTCAACTCCAGGCAGGGCTGGCCTCAGATGTTCCCTGGCCGGATTTAGAGGCATGGGCTCGAGGCTGTGTATTTTCACTTGGGTCCCAGCTGCAGGCCAGATCTTTTATATAACAAGTCTGGGCTTCCTGCCACAGCGAGACAGAGGTCAGCGATGCGCCTTCGTGGGTCTGGCAAGACCCAGCTCCGCAGCTTTTCCTCTTTTCCCGGGATGGGCTCCAGCCCTCGAGGAACTTAGCAACCTGTCAATATTGTGGCTGCAGGCAAGAGGTGGGAGAGTTCTGATCAACGTAGGCATCCAAACCAAAATATGCGCTCTGGCCCGTCTTTTGTGCCATGGCCTCCTGGGAATTTTCTGCTTCTAGATTTAGGGCTCCATTCAAATTCCTGCTTGAGCCCCCTGGCCTGGCACCAGCCACCTCCTTCAATGCTTGGATCATGCTAGGAAGATCTGAGGTTCTTTTGACACCTCCTTAAGTCACTGGTGTTCCTTCCCTGCAGAGCACGGGCATATCCCCAGAAAGGACTAGAGATGAGGGAGGGCCTTTCCTGGGGAGACACAAGGCAGCATGGACCAGGGTAGAGGGAAGATGGGGAGTCAGGATTTCCCAGAGTCCTTTTTTTTTTTAATGTTTTTTATTTATTTTTGAGAGACAGAGAGAGACAGCGTGAGCAGGGGAGGGTCAGAGAGAGAGGGAGGTACAGAATCTGAAGCAGGCTCCAGGCTCTGAGCTAGCTGTCAGCACAGAGCCTGATGACCCACAAACCATGAGATCTGACCTGAGCCAAAGTCGGACGCTAAACCAACTGGGCCACCCAGTCGCCCCTCCCCCTGCCCCCCCAGAGTCCTTGAAAGCTGGAAGTCCAGGCAGGTTTCTGGCCTGGGCAGCAAGCTGTTTTGAGAGCCAGGCATGCTGCATTCTCGAGTCTTCCTCGCAAGGCAGATGGTTACGCAAGCGTTTGGGGCAGGGGAGGAAGAGAGGTGGGGATGGGTCTTATTTGGGGGAATGGATTGTTCTGTGAAGTTCTGCACGCTCTGAGCCAGGAGGAGCAGCAGAAGGGAGCTGACCAGCCTTCCCAGAGACCGGCTTGTTGAGCCCAAGGAAGAGCTTGGGTGCAGCAGGAGTGTGGCCCGGAGTGGCCAGCTGGGGAGGACTAACGAGGCTCCTGTAGAGAGTCACCACCATCTGGAGGAGGTGCTTTGTGTCTTGGAGGACTTTGTGAGGAGTCTCCAAGGCGATCTGAACAGTTTTCCCCTCTCTGGACCACCCTCTCGCCAGGTCAGCTGGTCGACCAGAGTCGGCCATTGAGGGCTCGGGGTCGGCCCCCCTGGTGGCAGGGCTGGGGCGGGTGATGGCTGCACACGCCGGTGGTTGCGGTCACCCCCTCCCTTTGTGCTGTGCAGAGCGCTGGTGCCTCCACGTACTCTTCTGGAGGGCAGAAGTGATCTCACCACAGCTGGAAGGGGTGCAGGAGCAGAGATCCCCCGCTGGTCTCATCCTATAGACTGACGGGACCCTGAGCACCTGCTCTGCCTGGCCCCCATTCTACTCAGCCCGGCCCTGCTTCCTCCAACATACTCCAGGTGAGGCACCGAAGCCTCTATGGTAGACTTATCCCTTTAGGCTTGATTTATCCTTTGGGAGGGGGGGACCAGCTTAAGTCCTTGACAAAGCTCATGGAGGGTCTTGTAGGCCAGAGGCAGAGTGGCATACTTCGTTTGGGAAGACTTGCCTGCTGTGGCTTTTCCCTCCTGTGTTTTCTTTCTGTCCCCTACTCTTTCCCGAGCCAGCGCCCCGGCACTTGGAGATGACACACGATTCAGTCTGCCCGTCCCAGGCCTTCCTTGTGGGTGTGGGGGCCTGGGCACGGCGCCTGCTTTCCACACTGGTGAGCCTGTGGTTTGACAGCGGCACAGAGCATTTGAGAATGGGGAGCGTTACATCGTCACTGTCGGGCCAGCGACAGTGGCCTTGGCCACCTGCAGCCAGAGTTCCTGGCACCGGCCGGCAGACTACCCTCAGAGCCTTCTCCGGCGTGTGTTTTGCTCGAGTCCCCGAGGGGCTGATTCCCTGCTGAATTTCAGTTCACATAGTTACTGACCATCTATATCGGGCCAGACACCACACCGTTCTTCACCCCCCATAGGCGTACTGAGCTGGGTTCCCAGGGCCCAGTGGGCCCTGCCGAGGTCGCTGGAGCCGCACGGCCGGGACTCTTGCCTTGGAGTCCAGGTAGAAGCTGAGTTGGGTTGGGGGCAGTGAGATAAGGTCCAGTGTGGAGGGTCTTCAGCTCCCTACGACCCCTGTCTTCTTGTTCTATCAGGGCCATTCTTTGGAAAGCTGTCCCCACCCCCACCCGCAGTCGTCCTTCCACATGTAGCTCTGGGAGCCCAGAAGCCCAGGCGAGACTTCCTTGGTTTGACCCGCATCCAGTTTTGCATAATCCGGGCATCATCTGCACAGTTGGCTGGTGTCACTCATGGCCAGTAAGTGGCCCTGCTTCTCTCCCTCAGCTCCTCCCCTTGGACCAGGGTGTTAAAATAAATCTGTTCCAGCGCATGAATCCCCTGACAAGCACGGCATTGTGGTCTGCTGAGCTCAGGCTCTAGCCCTGCTTCCAAAGGATCATCTAGAACGACTGCTTCCATTGCCATCGTGCGGCCTGCCCTTGACCCCTGTAAGTGCCATAAAGGGTTGCTCTTTGAAGGGTCGCCTTCCTTAGCGGTGACCTTTCTGTCCCCCATGGAGACCTTGGCCCAGACCTCTGTGCTGAGACCCAGAGAGGTGGCCTGTCTACCCGCATGCACTAGAAATAAGGAGCAGGCTGTGGTCCCCACTCCTGACGGTCTGAGTTCCGCCAGAGGGGCCAAGACCCACACTTGCATGTGGGCCTGCCTGACAGATACTCCGAGCCAGCACACAATGAGCTTCCGACCAGGGCTGACTGTATTCGGTTCCTGGGGCTTCCATAACAGATTACCTCAAACTCAGTGGCTTAAAACAACACAACTTGATCCTCTCACAGATCTGGAGGCCAGAAGTTGAATTCGGGTTCACCCTTCCAAGGTGTTTGGTGGGGCCGCGTGCTGGGGAGGCTCCCTGGGCGACCCACGCCTTCTTCCAGCTTCTGTGTCAGCCGGCATTTCTTGGCTTGCAGCCACATCACTCCAGTGGCTGCCTTTGTGGCCACTTCACCTTATCTTCTTCTACGTGTGTCTCATTGCCCCCTGTCTGTCTTGTAAGGACACTTGTAATGGCCTGGTTGATCTGGATAAACCAAGGTAATTAATCTTCCCACCTTGAGATCCAGAACTTAATCACATCGGTGAAAACGTTATCGTAGAAGGTAACATTTATAGGTTCCAGGCATTGGGACCTGGAATCTTTGCAGAGTCATTGTTGAGGCTGTCACACCTACTGACCTCATCTCCTACTACCATGTCACTCGCTCCTGCCACGCTGGCCTCCTTATCGGTCCCAAACACACCAGGCTTGCTCCTGCCTCAGGGCCTTTGCACTTGCTGTTTCCTCCATCTTGATCACCCTTACCTCAGAGATTCACACTGCTCACTCCCTCAGCTCCTTCACATTTCCCTTCAGATGTTCCTTTTTCCTTGAGGACGTCCCTGACCTTTAAAATCACCTTCCCCTGCCGAGCATTCCTGTCCCCTTTTCTGGCTGTGATTTTCTCATAGTACTTAGAACATAAGCTCAGAGGAGACAAGGATTTTTGTTGTTTTGTGCTTTGTTGTGTCCCCATCACCTGGAACGGTCCCTCACATGCAGTATGTGTTCTGTAACTCTCTGTGGAGCATACGAATGATGTGAACTTTGGGCCCGTCTGTCCAGAGTGCCCGCAGAGCAAAGGAGCAGTCAGCACGAGATGGATGAGTTAGGAGGGCCCCCTGAGCGAAAGGCTTCGACGAGTTGGTGGGACAGGTCATCTTAGGTGGAGAGGCCCGGGTGGAGAGGTCCAGGGGAAGAGGGGAGAAAGAAGGCAGAGCCAGGCTTGCCTAGGTGGGATGAGTGCCCGGTATGAAGGGCCCGTGGGATGGATGGAGGGTAAGACAGTGGTATCAGTGCAGGTTGAGGCCAAGCAGTGGTCTTAAACTTTTTTTCTTTTATTTTAGTGTTTTATTTTTATTTTTGAGAGAGATACTGTGAGTAAGGGAGGGTCAGAGAGAGAGGAAGACCCAGAATCCAAAGACACGCTCTAGGCTCTGAGCTAGCTGTCAGCACAGAGCTCGACACGGGGCTCGAACCCACGAACCGTGAGATCACGACCTGAGCTGAAATCAGACGCTTAACCAACTGAGCCACCCAGGTGCCCCAAAGCAGTGGTCTTAGTAGCATGGTCTGCATAGAGGCCATGGCGGTCACTGGAAGATGGGGCCGAGCCAAGAGGGCTAGGGGTAGAGTCAGCGGAGAAGGCTGACCCCGGATTAGCATGAATTTTCACGCCCTGTCTAAACCTCGGTGCCTGCCCACACGTCTCCCTCCACCCGCTCCTGCGCCTCAGAAGGAAGGAGCCAATTAAGTCTGCAAGAGATGTTGGTGGAGCCGCAGGCAGCCCGGATGTGCCTGGTTTTACCTACCTGCCCCCCCGCCCCTCCCGCCGCCTGTGAATATGGAGTCTTCGCAGTTAAGGGGCGGTGGGCATCTCCATTTTCTCCTTTGCCATCCGGAGCTTCCGCCACCTTCCAGGGACAGCAGGCTTGCATGGGACTCAGCTTTGATGAGCAGAGCCAGCGATCCATAGGGCTGGTTTCAGAGCCCCGGGAGGGGACGAGCGTCTGCATCCACTGGGCCGAGGAGGCTCTGGGAGGGGGGCGCCTCCTCACCCCGTAGTGTGAGCAGCAGCCTTCCCAAGATTGTGTCTTCCAACACACTGGTTTAGAGAGACACGGGCATTTGGAAGTAGGCCAGCGGCTGGGTGGCCCTATGCTGTCACAGCCAGCTTTACCTCCAGGGCTGGGCTGCGGGCCCGAAGGACATGCTGTGTGCCCTCTTCCCGAAGGAGGGGGTTGTGGAGACCGGAGCCCTGGATGGTCTTCCTTGTGGCGTTAGCATCCAGGAAGGAGTCGGGGGTAGTGGTCTCCCCCCCGCCCCAAGCTGTGTCCCATGACCCTGGAAAGGCCCTAATCAGCAGCTGGGAGAAGAAAGAGCCATGGACACTCAGCGCCCTGTGGCCTGTCCACACAGCTGTCACACAGGGCAGTCTGCCTCTCGCCCCCCACCTTTTCTTTGCAGCTGTTGGGTGGTGAGAGGTGGAGAGTTCCCCCCCCCATCCTCCCCCTTTTCTGTTTGCAACAACCTCTCGGGGGAGGTCAGCAGATCTGCTGGAGGAGATGGTTCCCAGGCCCTCATGGTTTTGGCAGCCCGCGAGGAGAAGTTAGAGCCGGTTCCCCTGGACCATTCCCCCTTGGGCCCCTCCCTTGGAATGGAAGTAGGGGTGTTAGTGGTGGGAAGCGATCTTGGCCTCCTGGGCCTCGTGCTTAAGCCAACAGCTTCCTCCCTCAGGTTGGGGCCCAGGAAGTGGGTCTGCAGCTCCCTCTGTCTCCATCCCGGGCCCGGGGGAGGGGTATGGCCCGCCGAGAGCCTCGTTCTCACGGAAGGCAGAACAGAGCCCGATAGGAGTTGTGCTGACGCCAAGAGGGGTCAGGAGTCGGGGCTGAGTTCAGAATTCTGGCTTCCTCCTCGCTGAGAGTGTCCCCTCCCATGAGTACCCAGGAGGACTTCAGGGCCCCCAGCGCTTACTCTACACACAGGGAAAAGTCACGAAACAATCTTGAGAAACTGGCGACACGGACGTCTCTGCTTTGGTCAAAGATGGAGGATGGGGGGGGAGGGGGGCCTCTACTGACATCTCCCCCGTGCCGGCCCCGTACAGGGCCCAGGGATCCAGGATGCCAGTGGTTCCCCCAAGCTGGCTGGGGTGGGGGTACTTGTCCTCAGTGTGGGGAGCCCCCGTAACAGCTGGGGCCACATTCACATGTAAAAGTCGCCAGAGAGTCAAGAGCCAGGTGGCCTTACTGGCTCATCAGGGAAGGCTTCCTGGAGGACGTGGAGTGGGAGAGAGGCAGGGCAGGCGGAGAGGCCTGGAAGAATAAAAGAGGCTGGCCGTGTGCAGGAGGTGAACAGACAAGAGAGAAGCCTTCCGAGAGCCAGCGCCTCTGTCCCCGAGATGGTGCGGCCGCTTCCCCGGAGCCCGCCTGAGGAGCTGCTCTGTTTCACGGGGTTTCTCTCCCTGCAGACCCCCCTGTCCTGGCAAGAGCTTGAAGGTGAGCGGGCCAGCTCCTGTACACACAAGCGCTCAGCGTCCTGGGGCAGCACGGACCACCGGAAAGAGGTGAGCGCTCCCCTCGCCCCCCTGGCCACGGTAGCTGCCTCCTGTCCACGCCCAGCACCATGATGCATGCTCCAAAGTGACCTCACATCTTCAGTGTCCCCTGCCTTGATCTAGCCTTTTCCAAATGAGATGGCCCCTTTGAAGCTGGCTGCCAGTATCCTGGGGGGCCCGGCTTAGGAGTCCAGACCCTTCTGCCAGCCGGGGCTTTGCCAGCTACTGCTGGTGCTCTCTAGCAGCCAAGCGTGGGCAGGCAGCCGCCGCTGTTCTCGGTTTATTGGGAGGCTGTGTCCAGAGAAGCCGATCAGAGGCTGGAGAAAGAGTGAGTTTCTGGGAACCGGGAGCCCCCAACCTCACTTCTTATTCAACTAGTCATCTAGCCTTATTTATTTTTTTCTTAAAAAATTTAAGATGTTTATTGTTGAAAGAGAGATACAGAGTACGGGGAGGTGGATGCAGAGAGAGAGAGGGAGACACAAAATCCAAAGCAGGTTCCAGGCTCTGAGCTGTTAGCACATAGCCCGATGCGGGGCTTGAACTAAAAACCTGCGAGATTACAATCTGAGCTGAAGTCAGATGTTCAAGCTACGGAGCCACCCAGGTGCCCCAGCCTTATTTTTAAAAGAAGAGAAAAAGGGGCACCTGGGTGGCTCCGTTGATTAAATGTCTGACTCTTAATTTTGCCTCATTTTTTTTAATGTTTATTTTTTAGAGAGAGAGACAAAGGGCGAGTGGGGGAGGGGCAGAGAGAGAGGGAGATACAGAATCTGAAGCAGGCTCCAGGCTCTGCGTTGTCAGCACAGAGCCCGATGTGGGGCTTGAACTCACAAACTGCAAGATCCTGACCTGAGCCAAACGCTCAACTGACTAAGCCACCCAGGCGCTCCTAGCCTTATTTTTAAAAGAAGAGAAAAAAGGGTGTCTAGGTAGTTCAGTTGATTAAATGTCTGACTCTTGATTTTGGCTCAGATCATGATCTCAAGGTTTGTGGGTTCAAGCACCACATCGGGCTCTGTGCTGACAGCAAGGAGCCTGCTTGGGATTCTCTCTCTCTCTCTCTCTCTCTCTCTCTCTCTCTCTCTCTCTCTCCCTCTCTCTCCCTCTCTCTCTCTCTCCTCCCCTCTCTCTCTCCCTCTCTCTCGCTCTCTCTCTCCCTCTCTCTCTCCTCCCTTCCCCAACTCATGTTCTATATCTCTCCCAAAATAAATAAAAAATAAACATTAAAAAAATTTTAAAAAGATGGTAGTGTTAAGCAAAACATAAAAAGTAAAAGAAGAGAAAAAGAGTTGTGTGTTCCCAAACACTTTTCCCTGCCCCTCCATCTCCATCAGGAGGACTCCAGTCACTGAGGTTGAGGAGAGAGAACCACAGATTGGGATTGGGATCAACACAGAATCTGAAGCAGGCTCCAGGCTCTGAACTGTCAGCACAGAGCCCAACAAGGGCTCAAACTCACAAACCACGAGATCATGACCTGAACCGAAGTCAGACGCTCAACCTACTGAGCCTCCCAGGCGCCCCTATGAATTGTTTACTTTGGGCTCTGTGTTTCTGGAGTGTCTAGCAGCTGAGGGCAAAGAGGTGGAGGGTGACAGATGTGACGGGGATAATAGTCAAAACCGTGGATGATAATGCATAATTGTTACAAGAGCTGGAAGTCAGGATGAACTCTGATTTTCCTTCTTGCGAGTCTGTTCCTTGCTCCGGGCCGTCCGCTTTCAAAATGGGGGGAAATCCTTCCATCCTTCCTGGTCCCAGGGCCTTTGAGATAGCAGTGAACGTACTTTGAAGACTGAATTCAAAAACATCATTTCCCATTTCTATTAATAGAGTAGTGTTCCACGCCTTTGGAATCTGTGAAAGACAAAAATGGTTTGGGCGTGGCGTATTTTTAACGTTTTGGAAACTGACCCATCTGCTTCATCTTTCCAACCGATCCATGCAATACGTGGTAACGGACCCTGTAAATAAATAAATACATGGATATCTAGTTAATGAGTTCTGCAACTTGCCTGGCGAACGCAGCATCCCAGTTGAGAACACCACGAGAGGTTTTCTGGTCTCCTTTCATGTATTCTCATGGGCTTGGCCAGGAGCCACGTGCGGGAGGAGGGACCCGGTGCCCTTTAGCTTTGCTTCACCTGCCTCTGCCTCTGCCCCACCCCCACCCTCTCTCTGGGCTGCCAGATTACCAAGTTGAAGCAACAACTGCAGAGGACAAAGCTGAGCCGCAGCGGGAAGGAGAAGGAGCGGGGCTCCCCACTCCAAGGGGACCACGCCGTGCGGGGAGCTCTGAGGGTATGTTTCCGCCCCCTCCCTGGGGCTCCGCAGCCCTTGTCTCCCCCGGTGGCGGGCCTCTCAGGCCTTACAGCTATTGACAGATTACCACACTGCCTGTGCTGTGGCCGAGTGGCTGTCCAGGTGGTTTCAGCAAAACCTTGAACTCTGAGTGAGGCCAGAAGGGCTTCTTGCCCTTGCGAATTGCTCTCCCCTCAACCCCTGCGCCCATCTCCCATCGAGGCAGTGGTAAGCCTGCAGACTCTACAAGCTCACTCTAGACCTCTCAGAGCGCAGACTTTTGGAGAAAAGGCCCCCAGGTTTTCCTGTAGCAGTTGGTGACTGTCCCCAGATCCTCCTTTGATCCCTTCGTCCTGCTGTGTAGACGTGACCTCACCCCCTATCCCATCCCTACCACCGCCATCAGAACTAGTGACTACAGGGCTGGGGGCGGGGTGCAGTTCTGTGATCACTTCCTCTACCTCCTCCTCAGGCGTCCCCTCCCAGCTTCCCATCAGGGTCACCTGTCCTGCGACTCAGCCCCTGCCTGCACCGGAGCCTGGAAGGCCTCAACCAGGAGCTGGAGGAGGTGTTTGTGAAGGAACAGGGCGAAGAGGAGCTGTTGCGGGTGAGTGGGGCACCCCCTTGATGTGGGACAGCCAGTGGCCCAGGGGGACTCCAGACCAGGGCAGTGCAAACCCCAGTGGGCACAAGGCACACGAGTGGAGTTTGTCAGACTCAGATGGACTTGGCCGCCAGGACAGCGAGCTGGGCATTGTGGCTGGGGCAGGCTCTGTGGTGCTGAGTGGAAAGAGAAGGAGCCCGGCTGGGTGGGGCGGTAGGTGGAGAGGGGGCTCCCTGGCCCGGAGGATGGGGCCGGGCGTCGCCCGCAGCACCAGCTCCATGCTCCCTGCATCCTCCTCACCATCCCTGTCACTGTCACCACCCACGTCTCAGCTTCCTGTGTTACCACCTCTCCCCCAACGTCCACCTGGTGACCCACATTCATCCTTCATGCCCAGCTGCCCCTGTGCAGCCTCCCCTCCCCTCACCCCCTCTCCCACTCCCAGGCAGAATTATTTGCTACCTTTTCTGCAGTCTCAGGCACATTTTTATACTGACACAGTACAATTGGAGAATGCCAGTTGGGCAGTATTAATATTTCTAATGGGCACACTCCTCAGTTTATGAGTTACTTGCTGGTTGATTTTTAATTTATGTATAGGTAGGATTTTAAACCCACCCAGACACACGCACACCCAGTTTGGTGAGCTGTGGGTCCAGGTACCATGATGGTTGAAAAGCAAGACGGGGGTGTTTCGTAGGGGACAGTATCCTGCGGTGCTTGTCCGGCAGTGGCTGGCGTGGTTGTGTCCTGGTGGTCTGCCCCCTATCGTGCTTCCCAAATGTTCGTCATCTTTGTGTTCCCGGAGAAGGCCCCTGCCCTCGAGACTCAAAGCCCAGTGGGGGCATCGCCTTGATGAAATTAGTGACTTCAGAAAGCCATGTCCTGTTGTCGCTGTGTGTTATGACTAGAGGACAGAAGGGCAGCGAGGGGTCAGCGCTCTCGGCCTGAAGAGAGGGGGCCTGACCGTCCTTCCCCACCCTCTTCCCCGGCAGATCCTTGACGTCCCTGATGGGCACCGCGCCCCAGCTCCCCCCCAGAGCGGCAGCTGTGACCACCCCCTCCTCCTCCTGGAGCCTGGCAACATTGCCAGCTCTCCCTCTGTGCCCATGGCATCCCCCCAGCCTTTGGGCCAGGCCAGCCGTGAGGAACACCGGGGTGCAGGCGAGGAGCTGGCGTCCGTCCTCAACGACAAAGGTAACCGAGGAGGCAGGGGCCCCAGGGCCCCCCTGGTGTGGGGGAGGGGGGCCTTCACGCCTTTCCACCTCTAATCAATTTCACGCCTGGGAGTTCTCCTTACTAACCGACTAGAGTGTCTTCAAGAGTTGTCTTTATTCTGTATGTCATACCAACTAGGAGTAATAACAGTCCTCTGCACTGATTCCGATTTATTTTTTTATTAAGAAAAATCTTTTTAATGTTTATTTTTGAGAGAGATTGAGAGTACGAGCAGGGGAGGGGCAGAGAGGGAGATCCAGAATCTGAAGCAGGCTCCGGGCTCTGAGTTGTCAGCACAGAGCCCGACGTGGGGCTTGATCCCACAGACTGCAAAATCATGACCCGAGCCAGAGTCGGACACTCAACTGACTGAGCCACCTGGGCACCCCCAGATTCTGATTTATCATTTAGATCAAGTCTCTGCACCTGCACTTGCATTTACTCCTGCCCATGACCCAGGCCAGCGGTACCTCCTGTCCTCATTTTTTGGCAAAGGCTCAAAATGCTGGGGAGAAAGCCCAGGAGCCTGTTCGGGGGGGTCCACCGTGTGCATCACCAACAACAGGTCTCAGGGTGGTCTCGAACAATCTAAACTAAGCAGAGGTGGTCTCTTGCCCCCAGGGGCACACAGACCCGGATTGAAACCCAAGCTTTCTGAGTCCACATCCCCACTTTGTCTTGTGCCCTGGGTCCTTAATGGGAGGGCAAGACCCAAGCCCTTCCTCCCCGCGATAATGGTCGCCCCCTCCTAGAGCCCTGTGGCCTGCCTCCCCGGGTTGGGTCCTCGCAGCACCCTGTGAGGGAGGCTGGTCAAGGGCATGATCTAATGATGCACTTTGGTAAACAGAGCACAGAGTAATAAGGAATAAATGTGAGATAAATACAGATAAGGTCAATATTTGCAGCCTAGGCAAAGTATATTCGCCATGTGGAAAGAGAGAGGAATTTCATCCTGCAAGCAGGGTTGAGTAAAGATGGCTTCTCTGAGTCAGTACGGGAGCTCTTCCTGGAAGAGGGGGTTTTCCAGACCACGGAGAGGAAGAAACCGTGGCATGTTCGCAGCAGGGCCGTGCAGTCTTGGAGGAACGCGGGGAGATGGGAGTTAGGAGTCTTTAAAGTCAGGCTTGGAGCCCCAGTTACAGGCTACCTCCAGGGAATACAGAATTGATAAGAGACCTGATTTTTCCATCAATTCAGCTATATTTTTTTTTTACCCTGTGCAATGAGATACAGACTTTTGGAAGCCACCCCAAAGGTGTTTTAAGGTAGAGTATGGACGGACTGACAGCCCAGATTAGTATAACCACCACCAGCCCCCTCACTGCTTCTGCCGGTCCCCTTCACCACGAGGGCCTGAGCCCAGGACCCTCCTTTCCTTCGGCTCCCCTGGATTCAGCCTTGCTCTGTTTGCAGCCTCCTCTCCGGGCCACCCAGCCTTCCTTGAAGACAGCAGCCCGTCTCCAGTCCTTGCCTTTGCTGCCTCCCCTCGGCCCAATCACAGCTACGTCTTCAAACGGGAGCCCCCGGAAGGCTGCGAGAGAGTGCGTGTGTTTGAAGAGGCCACGTGAGTACCTGCCGAGGACAGGGTGGGCAGGGGAGGGCTGGGATGGCGGGAGCCCTGCACTGCCCCACCTGATTGGCCCTTCTTCGGTCTTGGACTCTCTGGTCCTGGGGCTGTTGTCAACGTCAGAGGATCGGTATTGCACTCTTCCACCATCAAATTTGTTGACATTACCTCCTCAGAGCCCTTCAATCTTTGCTTATCTTTATCTCCATGGAAACCTGCTCTCTGCCCATATGCCAGCCACCAGTGCGGCAGGAGCTGGAAAGGAAAGAGATCTGAAACCTAAACCCTTTGTTTCTACTATTTTTTTTTTCCCAATCCCTGGGGAAGGTGTGAGCCTGCTAGACGATAATCGGAGAGAGAGCAAGAGAGAACGTATGAGTCCTCAGGCAGGGATGAGAGGTGTCGTGTCCCTGCTGCAGGGCCAGTCCCCCAGACAGCTTCCTAATGGCTTCAGAGTCAAGTCTCCACCCTGTGGCTGCAGTGGTTCAATTGTCATGAAGTCTGACATCTGCACATCTGAAGCCATTCTGATGTTGATTTTTTTTTTTAATTTAAATTCTAGTTGGTTAACACACAGTGCAATATTGGTTTCAGGAGTAGGATTCAGTGATTCATCACTTACGTACAGTGCCCAGTGCCCTCCTTAATACCCATCCCGCATCTAGCCCCTCCCTCACCCACCTCCCTGGTCCACTCTCAGTTGGGTCTTTATCCTAAGAGTCTCTTGTGGTTTGATTCCCTCTCTCCTCTTTACCGCCACCCCCCCCCCCAACTTCCCATTCTGATGTTGATGGATTTTTTTTATGTCTTTATTTTGAGAGAGATAGAAAGTGAGCAGGGGAGGGGCAGAGAGAGAAGGAGACACAGAATCTGAAACAGGCTCCAGGCTCTGAGGTGTCAGCACAGAACCCGACATGGGACTCAAACCCACTAACAGTGAGATCATGACCTGAGCCGCAGTCGGCCCGGATAACCAACTGAGCCACCCAGGCGCCCAATTGATTTCTTTACCACTGCTCCCTCCCATTAGCAGAGAGTGCCGAACCTTTCCACATGCCCCTTAGTAGGTACCCTAAGAGCTCATTTCATCCCACCACCAGCTTCATGGTCAGCGGGGCAGATTCTCAGGGAGATTTAGTCATGGTGTGTGAGCCAAGGTGAAGCCAGGACAGGGGTTGAGGCTTGAGAGCGCCATTTGCATCTTGGATAAGGGAGAGGACAGTCCGTGGCAGTGGCAGCGGGTACATCTATAGGCCGGAGTGGGAGTTACGGAAAAATCACAGCCCCCCCACCGGGGTTTTTGCTGCCAGCATTGCTGTGGCCTGGTAGCTCTCCAAGAACCCCGGGTCCTCGGGGCTGGTGTGGAGGAAGCAGGCCACCCCTCGCAGCTGAAGCAGGCCGGGCGCTCGGGCCTTCCCTGGTCCGCCTTATACTTGAGTAACTCCAAGCAGGGGTTGCTTGTGGAAATGAGGCTGGTGCCTGTCCTGATTCTTCCACAGACTCGTGATGCCAGCAGAGGTCTTCAGAGGCATCTCCTGCAGCTTCCTGTCCCTGCGTTAACGCTTTAAGAGAGGTGGTGACGCACTGATTTCTTTCCGGGGCGCCCTGGGATAGAAGTTATCGGCTCTCTGCGGCCCCTTTGTTGTTATCAACTTTTTAAAAAATTTACTTTATTTATTTATTTAATTAAAAAAAATTTTTTTAATGTTTTATTTATTTTTGATATAGAGAGAGACAGAGCATGAGAGAGGGAGGGGCATAGAAAGAAGGAGACACAGAACCGGAAGCAGGCTCCAGGTTCTGAGCTAGCTGTCAGCACAGAGCCCGATGCGGGGCTCGAACCTATGAGTGAGATCTGACCTGAGCTGAAGCCAGATGCTTAGAGCCACACAGGCGCCCCTATTATTTATTTTTTTAACCTTTATTCATTTTTGAGAGAGAGAAGGAACAGAGCGTGAGTGGGGGAGGGGCAGGGAGAGAGAGGGAGACACAGAATCTAAAGCGGACTCCAGGTTCTGAGCTGTCGGCACAGAGCCTGACATGGGGCTCGAACTCACAGACTGCAAGATCATGACCTGAGCTGAAGTGAGACACTGAACTGACTGAGCCACCCAGATGCCCCTATTATCAACTTTCCTATTGGGAAGTTCTCGTGTTTAGCAATTCCTTTGCCACATTCTCCTTTTCTTAGCTGCTGATCCTATAAGATGGCCTGGATTTCCCAGGGAGGAGACGGGGGAATCAAGCCCTTCAGGGTCATACTCTCATGTCCTTTGAGGGGTGCTTGGTCTCCTGGGTCACCATCCCCAAGTGTGCGTGCACACACCAATTCTTTTCAACCCTTCTTGGTCGGGGGTCATCCTGCTGCTGGGACTCCGCAGGGACCGCAGCCTTCCCGGACACACCCAGTGTGTGGATCTTCACCTCCTCTTCCACCTCTCGCTCTGTGCTCACCCCTGCCTTCCTCACATCTCACTCCTCTTCCTGGGTTTGGAATGATTAGAATTCTGCAGTTAGAATGCTCGTCAATTTACCACACTCTACACTGAGTGTATATATATTTAAAAAAAATTTTTTTTAATGTTTATTTATTTTAGAGAGACAGAGTGTGAGCAGGGGAGGGAGAGAGAGAGAGAGGTAGACACAGAATCTGAAGCAAACTCCGGGCTCTGAGCTGTCAGCACAGAGCCTCATGCAGGGCTCGAACCCACAAACTGCAGGATCATGACCTGAGCCGAAGTCAGACACTTAACTGACTGAGCCCTCAGGCGCCCCGAGTGTGCGTATATGTATTATACATAAAGGGGAAGGCAGTAGAGGGAATTGTGGTGAACAGAGCCTCCCTATCACACCACACTTGGTCTTCTCCCCAAGAGCCTTTATTTCACCCTCAAGCATGGCCGGACACTTGTTTTTTTTTTTTTTTTTTTTAATGTTTATTTTTGAGAGAGAGATTGAGAGGGAGAGGGATAGAGAGAGAGTGGGACAGAAGATCCAAAGCAGGCTCCGCACTGACAGCAGAAAGCCCAATGCGGGGCTCAAACTCACGACCCATGAGATCATGCCATGAGCTGAAGTTGGACGCTCAACCGACAGAGCCACCCAGGCGCCCCCCTCATCTTCTTTATCATAAGGATTCCTTACTCTAGGGCTCCCTGACCTCACTCCTTTTATCCATTTCCTCCACATGATCAAAAGGGTGGGGATGGTTCTTTCCACATGAAAGGTGAGACAGGCGGGTCAAGACCACATGGTGAGTTCGAGCCCAGACCTCCTATTAAGGTCAGGCCGCCTTCTCCAGATGGTTGTTACCCTTGCCTCTCAGCAAGGGCTTTAAAAAGTTACACCTTTCAAATGTGTTCAAGAATGAGATTCTTTAGGTCAGTAGATTTCAGTGGGGGACCTCTTTCCCCCGCTGGGGGCATTTGGCAATGTCAGGAAACAGTTTTGGTTGTCACGGCCTGGAGGAGGGGGTGCTCCTGGCACCTGGTGGTAGGGCCCAGGGATGCGGGTAGGCATCCTACAAGGCCCAGGACAGCTCCCCGCAACCAAGAATCATCCAGCCCCAAACGATAATAGTGCCGTTGCTGAGAAACCCTGCTTTAGGCTCCAAAAAGTTTCAGAACCTCATTTTGCCTGGGTCTCTGCTTTCAAGCAAGTGGACACTGCTTACTGACAAAACCTCTCAAATTAAAAGATCCCTTGGTTTCCTCTCTGCAAATCCCATCGTGAGGAAGTTTTCCTTCCTGTCTATAGCTTCAATCCCTCCCTGTTTCTAGCTGAAGGAGATTTCCTGTTGTTTAGCCCTATTCCTAATAAATGGAGAGCTAAGGGCCTAAAGACAGGTTGTGGATCAGTAACCTGTAGTTTTCTCTCCAACTCACAGTCCCGTTTGAGCAGAGACCCAGCTCCCCTCCTCCCCTGATGCCAGGACAGCTCCCGTCCCTTTCTCACTGGCTGTTTCTCTCCCTGTGTGTGTCTGTCTGTCTGTCTCTCCATCCTCCAGGTCCCCAGGCCCTGACCTGGCCTTCCTGACTTCCTGCCCTGACAAGAACAAAGTCCATTTCAACCCGACCGGCTCGGCCTTCTGCCCCGTCAGCCTGATGAAGCCCCTCTTTCCCAGCATGGGCTTCATTTTCCGTAACTGCCCTTCGAGCCCGGGGGCCCCCCTCCCCCCGGCCAGCCCCAGGCCCCCACCTCGGAAGGATCCAGAGGCCACCAAAGCGTCCTCGCTGCCGTTCGAGCCGTGGCAGCGTGCCCCGCCATCAGAAGAGCCCGTGCTTTTCCAGAGTTCCCTGGTGGTCTGAGGGCCCCGGCCCCGCCACTTTGCCATGAGACCAGTGCCTTGGTGGCAGGCCCCTCCCTAGCTCCCCTGAGGTGGGGGGGTGAAGGAGCCCTTCCCTTCTGGCCTTCGAGCACTTTCAGTTATCGTGTCAAAGCCCCGGGTCCTCTTTCTGATGGACACCGGCCCCTCTGGATGTGAGGGGACCCGCCTTCTCCACTAGCAGCTGGGCAGCTCACAAGCCACACCAATGTTCTTGCCGCCTCTCTCCCTTGGTGGATCACTCACCCAGAAGATCTTGGGTCCCCCGCCCCTGGGTGTGAGGCCAAAGGGCTGTATGTGGCGCCCTTGACCTTGTCATGGAGCAAGGTGGCCATGATTGAGGGAGAGGAGACCCCGCAGATTCCCTTCCCTCTCCCCCGCAGCCATGGAGGAGGAGACGTGAAGATAGATTATCCCCCCCTCCCCCACCATGCCTCCCTCTCTTGAGAGGAGCCGACCAAAGCAGCCCTCAGGGGCCAGAACAGATGACCAATCCAGCTGTTGCCAGTGGCAGGAACCAAGCGTTTTCCCAGGTGGCGTTTTTATCTCGCTTTCACCCTAAGATTGTCTTAGGCAGCGGCCCAGCTTGCCCAGCCCCAGGTGGGCAGCAGGGGAGAGGGACAGCTGGCATTCTTCCAGGTGGCAAGGGGCGGCTCTACCCGCCTCCACCTGTCCCAGGACTGGGTTGGATTAGAAAAATGCCTATTTTTCTTGTATCAATGTAGAAACTCTATTTTCTCCCAAAGACACTATTTTTGCAGCTGTTTGAAGTTTGTATATTTTCCGTACTGCAGAGCTTACACGAAACTGAAGAAGAATGTTTAATGTTCAAGTTTTCTTATCCTGTGTTTAGAAGTTTTTTGTTGTTTTGTTTTTTTGTTTTTTTGCAGATCTTGGTGTTAATAGACCAAATAAATAAGTATTCCCAGCAGCCTGAGGTTCTGTTAGACATGGTTTGGGGGGAGGGAACGGGATAGAGATCGAAGGTTCCGAATTGATCATTTCATGCCAAGAGGGATCTTTATTCCACACATGACGTGGCTGTGGGTGTCGTATGGACAAACAGAGTTCCTGTCCTCGGGTCACTGAGCTTGGATTGCAAGCAGCAGGTCCACGGAAAGGCTGTCCAGAGTGAAGAGTGTGGTGGAGGTGGGGTGAAGGAGTCGTGGGGAAGCCCTTTATATTTGGATGCTCCCTAGAGAGCGTGGGTTTCAGAGAGGAAGTGAGGGTCACCAAGTTAGACATTGTGGGTGCTCCTTGCGTCGGCAAGGGGAACAAGACCAGGGAATGGCAATCGGGTTGAAACCCTTGGCCCAGTTTCAGGGAAGCTTTAGCTTTTCTGGAGCATTCTTTCCCTCTTGTGAGTGCCAACAGCACAGAGGGGTCTGTGTCTCAGCTTTATCATGCTGCACCTTTAAGAGCTCAGAGGCTTGGAGGGGAAACAGGAATAACGACCCCAACATTGCGATGGCACTGGGCGATTTACAAACCTTACCACCGGATGTGAGGTCCCCACTGTAAGGGTGGAAAGTTGACTACCCCAAGGGCAGTCCTACTAACTACGATCACATCTATCTTGTAAGACTTCAAGACAACCTGCTAAGGCAGGCTATCCCTGTAGGTAAGTAAGGATCAGAAACTCTATTAAGTAAGTGCTTGACGTAAAATCTTACCGAGATATCCCAACACCACAAAGGGTGAGAGAAATGGGGTAAATCCCAGTGTACTGATGAGAGAAAGACAGAAAGGTTGTATAACTTTGCCCCAAAGGCACAGATACAAAGTGGGGGAGCTAAGACTGGGAAGCAGACCATCTGAATCCGGTACCCATGCTTCTAACCACAGCGCTCTCCTGCTTGTTATTATTTCCCCATTAATTTCAGATGAGGAAACTTGACTCAGAGGTCAAGAGACTTGTTTGAAGGCCCAGCTGGTGAAGAGGCTGGGCGGGGACTGGAACCCAGGTCCCTCACTCCAGCCACTGCTCACTGCTCTGGAATCACAGGCTAATTTAGTAGAATGAGTCAAAGGGCGAGAGAGAAAATGGGGGGAGGGCGCCCTCATTAATAGCAAGGAGATGGGTTTGAGGACAGACCCCATCTTCTTTCTCTCCCCCCTCCCCCCAAATGATGTTTGGCCTTCCCCCAAAGCCTCAGTGAGTCAGGCCCGGAGCCATGGGTGTGGTGCTGCCCCGAGTTTCCTTCCTTTGCCTGAGGCTGTGCCAAGGCAGTGGGCTGTTAGAAGCAGGGAAGGAGCCTCTACCCAGATAGCAGCCCAGAGTCATTGACTAAGTGGGACTTGGGGGTTGTATTGGAGAGTCCTGGGGCCTTGTCCTGGCTCTTGGTGCCAGCAGGTGGAGGCCCAACACTTGGGTGAGAGGGGGGGTCCAAAATGGAGGTCATTCATGGGAAAGACTGGAGGGCAGCAGGCCCACTGTTGGTCGTGTATAAGGCCTTGGAGAAAATCCACTTCGGTAAGCCTCCATTTCCATCCCCAGGATGTGAGAAAGTACGATCAGGGTTGAGAAGGTGTCATGACGAATAATGCCTTAAACTCACACAACACACTTCACAGCATGTGAGACACTTTCACAAACCCCAGTTCATTTGGTCCTCAGAACAGTTAAGAGGCGATAAGGTGGCTCTTACTAATTGAGGCTGGGGAAACTGCGGCTTGGCCCAGAGACAACTCTCGGAGGTTAATCCACCTGGAAGCTGCCTGATATGCTCTGGAAGGGAAGACCGCTCTCAAAACGCCCGTCTTCGGGCAGAGGCGCTGACGCGGGTCAGCGACTAGGGGGCGCTGAGGTTCCACTGAGACTTTCCTGGCGTTAGGACCCAGCGGAAGCCTCGCCGCTGACTAGGAAAGCGACGGTGGGATTTGCCCAGCGGACCGCTACTCGCTTCCCACTCACCTGTCTGCGCGCCGCGCAGCCAATTGCTGACCTCCACATCCTCATGCGTCATCACTCCCCGCCCGCCTAGCTCCTAGGCCATCCCGTCGAGCTCCGGGTCGCAGCTGTCCTCGGAGTTGCCTGATCGGAAGAGCTCGAGTTCAAGGAATTAACTTTGGCGCGGCTGGCTGTCTTGGCCACCAGGGACGAAGCCGAGGTCCCAGGGCGGATTTCCGTTCTTTGGGAACGGTTTCTGGGTCCCGAGGTGTTTCCCCTTCGGAGGCCCTGAACCGGCAGCTCCGGCGGTGGCTGCTGGGGCCTGCTGAGCCGCGGTCGCATGCAGCTCCTATGAGGCCCCTGTCGCCGGTCGGCGATGTCCGGCTGGAGTTGTCTCCGTCGCCGCCGCTGCCGCTGCCGGCTGTGAGCGGGTCTCCGGTCGGGTCGTCCGGGCGTCTCATGGCCGCTAGCAGCTCCCTGGTGCCCGACCGGCTGCGCCTGCCGCTCTGCTTCCTCGGCGTCTTTGTCTGCTATTTCTACTATGGGATCCTGCAGGAAAAGATGTGAGCAGATCCCCGGGGCTGGAGCGCACGCTTGACCCTCCTCTCTCCCGCCCCTGACCCGGGTGTTCCCTCGTGCCTTTCCTCCCCGCCCCCCGACCCTTTTGCAGCCGCGCCTGAGCCGGCTTAGATTTCCAAAACGCCAAAGTTGGTCTCCGGATTCTCGGGACCTGGTTCGTTTTCCTTCCCTTGTGTGTCTTCCTTTTGCATCTAAAGGCCTGAGTTTTACAGGCTGAGAATTCTACCAACACACAGGTTTCCGTGCCTGTGCCGCCCCCTCTCTGGTACTTGGAGAGGGTTGCAGACCGAGGGTTCTTTGGCCCTCGGCTCTGCTGCGGTAGCTCAGATCCCTTCATCTTGCTGCTTGGGGTGCCTCGTCTCACCGTCTGATGTTCCACGTTTCCTCTAGCGCCATCCCTTACGGCTATTCTCCCCCCAGTCTGCGGGATTAGCAGGCCGGGATGTCTGGTTTCGAGACCCAGTAAAATCAGCCCCTCTTGAGAATGAGGCCAGAGATCCTTACCAAACTGCCCCCTTCATCCAGAGAAGCAAGATCATTTTAAAGCTCTCTGTGGCCCTGGACATATTAGATGACACTGAGAGGGAAACGCACTAATTCCTTTCCTTTTTTCTCTGTTGTTGTTGTTGTTGTTTTCCCGATCTTCATTTCATTCTCAGAACAAGAGGAAAGTATGGGGAGGGAACCAAACAGGAGACATTCACTTTTGCCTTAACTTTGGTCTTCATCCAGTGTGTGATCAACGCCGTGTTTGCCAAGATCTGTGAGTACTCGCATTGTAATCCGTTGTGTGCCCCCTCGGTATCCACCTTTTGAGGCTTGCCTCTCAAGACTCCCGCCCTCTTTAGGACTTTCACAGCCTCTGTTCAGTGTACAAAACTGATGGCGTTGGAATGGGGCAAAACCCTATTTCCTTACATTAGACCAACTTCTGAGTCAGAAATGTGCAGAGAATGGGTCTTCTGTGTTCCACATCCCACTGAGAATCCTTCCTTTCTTTTTTTTCTTTTTCCCTTTGATTTTCTTTAGGTGTCAGCTTCAAACATGTGTTGAGCTTCTCTCTTTGTTCCCTGGGGGCTGCAGCAGGGCAAACTAGTCCCTTGAACTGAACGCGCCCCCGCCCCCTTCCCTGCTCTGCATGTGGTCTTGTTTTAGGCAAAGGTGAGACTGGAGAGCTTAATCTTCAGAGGTTTCCCAGTCTAAGAAGACAGAAATACCTTGTGCTGCTCATTATCTGACAGGTTCCTTTCATGTGGCCTCAGCTTTTGCTCAGTAGTCTGTCCTGGGCCCACCAGGGTTCTCTCTCACATGTTTTTTGTCTTCTCCCAGTGATCCAGTTTTTTGACACTGCCCGTGTGGATCGCACTCGGAGCTGGCTCTATGCCGCCTGTTCTGTCTCCTATCTGGGCGCCATGGTCTCCAGCAACTCAGCGCTACAGTTTGTCAACTATCCGACTCAGGTGACACCTCAGGGTGGGAAGAGGGTTGGCTCAGCGGTTGTGTGAAAAAAGCGAAGGATTCTTTGCTCGGGTCTGTGACTCAAACAACGAGAGAGCGGGTTGGAGACGTTCAGAGGGCAAAGAACCAGAGACCCGAGGCTTAGTGGTGGCGGGGTGGCCACGACAGGCTGCGGTTTCTGCCTCGGGCCCCATCGTCGCCCACCCTGATGTCGCACAGTGCCTGGCACGTCACCGATGCTCAGATATTTTTTGCTGAATTTAATTTCAGGTCCTTGGTAAATCCTGCAAGCCAATCCCAGGTAAGCAGAAGAAGATGGTCCCCCATCTATCATCCTCGCTCTTCCTGTAGTGAGCCCTTTGCTCCTCTCTCCTCTGCTCCTCCTGCGAGCTTCGGGTTTGTGGCCCCATCTCAGCTGGCCTCAGAGCCCTCCCTCTGTCCCTTCCCGCTGCCATCCTGTCAGCCGCATCACTTCCTGTGGTGTCGGGTGTGCATGAGCTAGAGGCTGACCTAGTCTACTTCTTGTGCCAGTCATTTTGATGTCCTGTGTGTTTATGCAGTCATTAAACTCCCTAAATCCTGTTTGGTTGTGGGGGTTTTTTTGTTTAGTTTTTTGGGAGAGAGAAAACGTGAGGAGGGGAGGGGCAGAGAGAAAGAGAGAGGAGAATGTTAAGCAGGCTTCATGCTCAGGGCGGAGCCTGACTCGGGGCTCCATCTCACCACCCTGGTCATGACCTGAGCCAAAATCAAGAGTTGGATGCTCAACGGACCGAGCCACCCAGGCGCCCCCTCTAAATCCCATTTTGATTGTCAGTTTCTTTCTCTAAATCTCAGTCTTCTCTCCTGTCCCCACCCTTGCCCTGTTTCTTCTTGGACCTTTCACCTTTGTTCTCTGCCATTTCCCTGCCTTATACCCTTTGTCCCCCCTGCTGCTCAGTCATCTCTATCTGGGAGCCAGCCTTGCACCTTCCTCGTACGTCTGTAGGCCTGCCTCCTCAGACGTTGTTTTCTCCCGTGAATCTTTCCTTGGTTCTAAGAGAAGAGTGGTGGGCTCATCAGTTCCTGTGGGCACCTGAGTTTTCCACTGTTTCTTCCCTGTAGTCATGCTCCTTGGAGTTACCCTCTTGAAGAAGAAGTACCCGATGGCCAAGTACCTGTGTGTGTTGCTAATTGTGGCTGGAGTGGCCCTTTTCATGTACAAACCCAAGAAAGTAGTTGGGATAGAAGAACACACAGTTGGCTACGGAGAGCTGCTTCTGGTACGTGAGCCTCGTGGGAAGGGCAGCCTTTCCCAGTTGTCACAACTACGGAGGACCTCCACCTGGGGTTATACGTCTTGAGAGAGCTCGAGATGCTCCATGCCCCCCACTTGTAGTCCTTGCCTCCTGCTCCATGGCCCCTGGCTCTGCCAGGGCCATCGCGGGAAGCCTGAAATATTTACCCGCAGCTCAGCTCTCCTGGGGTGGGGAGGACTCTGAGGCCTGCATTTAAATACTGGTGCAGGGCCAGCTCGACCTGAGAGCAACAGGGATAGTGTGTCTCTCACTGGCCTTTCTGAGAAACCTGGAAGCCAGAGTTCAACTAAAAATACAGTAACCGTTGCTTACTGTGTATTAGGCATTCTTCCTGGTGGTTTACGTATTCCTTGGTTAATTTTTACAACAATAACCTTATAACATGTAGCATTCTCTCTGTTTTCCCTATGAAGGAAGTGAGACGCAGAGAGTTTAAGTCACTTGCCATGGTCACACAATTATTAATGGCCAGCTCTGCCCAGGATTCTGGGCATGCCGGGCCTAGATTTCCTTTCCTTACCGTAGTGAAAAACATGTGCAGCACCACAACATGTTCCCGGCCCCTGTACATGAAGCTTCGTGGCATTGTGTTGGGAAGTGGTAGGCTTCCCATCCTGCTCTAATTCGGTGATCACTGGTGTGGCTCCGATAGGCTGTCATTCTAGCGCCTGGATGTAGGGGGAGGATCGAACAAGCATGATCTCTCCCAACCCTCCACCCATGATCCAATGGCAGCGTTTTTGTTGTGAGGACTCTGTTGTAAGGCAGCGGCTTTGCAAGGAGGCTCAGAAAAACTGAGTGCCATGTCCTGGGGTGGGTGTGGGGCCTGCTGGCCTCCCTGCACGGTGCACCCTCTCTTTTCCAGTTACTGTCTCTGACCCTGGATGGACTGACAGGTGTCTCCCAGGACCACATGCGGGCTCATTACCAAACGGGCTCCAACCACATGATGTTGAACATCAACCTCTGGTCGACCCTGCTGCTGGGAGCTGGTAAGGAGCGCCTTTCTCTTCTGTTCGCGTATCACCAGAGGGCAGACCACCCTCCTCCAGTCGATCCCTAGCGCAGAAGCCAGTGCCACCTTTGCCCAGGCCAAGGGCCTTCCTTGGCTCAGAGATGCCCTTCTGTCCGAGCCCCCGAGAAGCCTTCCTGCAGAAACCCGCCCAGCAGGCTGTGTTTGCTCCTCCCCGCACAATCAGGGGTAGGTCATGGGGGTGCTGGAGAGAGAGGTGAGGCGCAGACTGGGTGTAGTTCGAACATGAACACATTTGCTTTTAAATCAGCACTTCCTGACCTCTTTCGGAAATCCGGACCCACGTGGGAAGTTTTTTCGTACAGCACGGTGGGCTTACCCAAGGAGGCTGCTGATGGCTGGAGGGGACCAGTGCTGGGGGCTGCCTCGAGCTGGGGGCGTGGGGGTCAGTATCTCCCCACCGTCTGAGGATCTCTGATTCCAGTTCCTTTGGCAGAAGTGCCGAATTCATTCCCAAGCCACTCTTTGGAGAGTCTTTAGTTAGTTTCTCCGATCCGAAAACGAGGAGGATGCCTGATGGCAGTGCAGACCTTTTCCACGCATTCCCTTGGGGAGTCCTTCAGTGGGCTGTGCACGGACACGCACACCGGTGCATGCACATGATGCACACATGCGCCACTCACCCCCAGACGTCTTTCTCTAGGAATCCTGTTCACGGGGGAGCTCTGGGAGTTCCTGAGCTTTGCCGAGAGATACCCTACCATCATCTACAACATCCTGCTCTTTGGTCTGACCAGCGCCCTGGGTCAGGTGAGCGTGTCAAGATGGCGTGGCCTCCCTAAGAGAGACGGACCTGGCTGGGGCACGGGGGCGGCAGACCGAGCCCCGACGGCCCGTCACAGACTCCCGACCCTGTGGCGGAGCCCCAGGAGCCCAGCTGACGCTGCTCTCTTGGTCTCTCTAGAGCTTCATCTTCATGACGGTTGTGTATTTTGGCCCCCTGACCTGCTCCATCATCACTACAACTCGGAAGTTCTTCACCATCCTGGCCTCTGTGATCCTCTTCGCCAACCCCATCAGCCCCCTGCAGTGGGTGGGCACCGTGCTGGTGTTCTTGGGTGAGTGCGCCGCGGAGCAGGCCCCTGGGGCACGCAGGGCGGCCGTGACAGTGCTTGGGATATGTTTTCCCCTGAAATGTCTCTTGACGAAATCTATTTTGTTATTTTAGAGACCACATTTTTTTATTAAATTTTTCATGTTCTTATTTATTTTTGAGAGAGAGAAAGACAAAGTGAGCAGGGGAGGGTCAGAGGGAAAGGGAGACACAGATTCTGAAGACAGGCTCCAGGCTCTGAGCTAGCTGTCCGCGCAGAGACTGATGCGGGGCTCAAACCCATGAACCGCGAGATCATGACCTGAGCCAGAGTCAGACACTTAACCGGCTGAGCCACCCAGGAGCCCTGAGACCACATTTTTGAAAGAGGAAGGGAAGCATTGCCTCTAATCCACCCGTCCTGATGAACGTGTCGTCTTAGTGATATTCCTCCAGTGACTCGAGTTTCCTCAGACACTGAACAGGACAAAATTATGACATGTACTCCCTACTACTAGGTGCCACTGTGGATGGGCTGAGACCACTAGCCAAGACGTTTTTGACCTTTCTTCTTTTAGTTTTACTGCATTTCATTATACATATGTAATTATTGGCATCTTGGTTATTTGTTTTTCATTTGATGCCATACTTCTTTTTCTCTGAGGGAACCCAATAAAACCACTGTTTGCGAGTCAGTTTTATTTATTTATTAAAAAAGATTTTTTGATTGTTTTTATTTATTTTAGAGATAGAGACAGCATGAGCAGTTGAGGGTCAGAGAGAGAGGGAGACACAGAATCTGAAGCAGGCTCCAGGCTCTGAGCTGTCAGCACAGAGCCTAACATAGGGCTTGAACTCCCGAACTGTGAGACCATGAACTGCGCTGAAGTTGGACACTTAACTGACTGAGCCACCCAAAGTCAGTTTTATTTAAAGCTCCCAATTCTGAGGGGCGTGAAGGCTGACTTTCCCCTCCCTTCCCCCTACTCTCAAAAATCATTGGCAGGATTCCTTACTCCTCACAAATCTAAGCCTACCTTCTCCCTTCCTTTAGGTCTCGGTCTTGATGCCAAGTTTGGGAAAGGCACCAAGAAGACGTCCCACTAGGAACAGAGAGACTACCTCCACTTCAAGAGTATTTAAGTTATTATCTCAACTACGGACATCTCTTGGGCAAACGGGCACAATAGGGAAAAACGACTGAGTTCCAGTCTGGGGTTTTTTTGTTTTGTTTTGTTTTCGGTTTTTTAAGAAAAGGAAGCCAAATCATGTATTCTGAAAAAAAGCACTTGGATTTTAACAAGACCGAGTTGGTGGCTTCTGTTCCCGGTGACCTGGAGCACAGCCTAGAGCACAGAAGAGAGAGCGGAGGGGCAGAGCTGGCACTCCTTGCCCAGGCTCCCCCTTGGGCGTAGGTGCCCCGGTTGGGTGGCTAATTCTCCCCACCCGGCGCCCGAGCCTTGCCGGATGGAGCGTCCATAGCTTTGCAGTTGTGGTTGGGGCCTCTGCTCCCACAGGTGACAGTCTGACCGTCTCAACATGCCAGGACAGGGGGCTGGCTGTTAGAGCCAGAGAATGGGAAAGTCACTGTAGCTCTTCAAGCTCCACTGGGCAGATATTTCTTTAAGAATTCCAGATTTACCCTTTCCTCCAAGAAACCTTTCTCGAGTCAGTGGGGGGTGGGGGGAAATGAGCCCAGAGCCACAGTCTGTGTTTTTATTCACGTTTCCCCCGCCGCCTCCCCTTCAGCCAGAGCTCACGTGAGCCCAGAGTGGGACCCGGCATGTGTATCGTGAACAGCTTGGGAAGGTCGCTTCCCTGCCTCCATCCCCTGCGTCTGTCCTCCGTCCACCTGGTCCCTGCCTGGGGAGGCCGGATTAATCCTCTTCCCCCGTGCTCTTCAGCCGCTAAAAAACGTTGCGGGCCTCTGCCGCTGTGGCTGTGCCAAGGTGCCCCCCATGCCAGCCTCTGCCTGTTGAAAGGGACGCAGGCAGAAGGCGTGGTGGCTGGGGCCTGGCACGGGGCCTCTGTCAAGTTTCCTGGGTGGCAGCGGGGGGGAGAAGGCGGAGCATGGAGCAGAGCCACCTGCCCGCTGCTGCCTCCAGAGTTGGAAACCGCAATCCTCCACGGACCCAACTTTACACATGAAAGTGCATCTCCACCAGCTGCAACTTTCACTCCATCTGTTCAGCAGCGCCAGCCCCTCGGCTCTCCAGATGGGAGCCCAGCCTCCTTCCTGAGCGGCTGCCTTGCCACCCCTACCCAGCCTTTCAAGCCAGCCTCACTTGCCCTCATGTCGCTCTCTGGGGGCCCTGGTGTCGCTGCAGCTCGGCCCCCAAAGGCCCCCTCTCATTCTGAACTCCTCCCTGAGAGAAGAGGCCTTAAGTACATCTGACCGTACTTCCTTCTCCACCCCTTACCCCCACCACTCTTTTTTTATTTTTCATCCCAGAATTTGTCTCAACTTGTTCCCCAGACTGATGGTCCTTCCAGACTGTCTTCTGTGGATTGGATAGGTGGTCGGAGCATGTGACCGGGGCCAGGAACCTACAGGCGAGCCACGCGTGGGCCTGTCTTCCCAGCCATCGGACCAATCCCCTCCACCTCCAGCCGCTGCCCTGCCCAGCCAGCCGCCTCGGAGATGCCTAATACGAGGCACCAAGGGCAAGACAGCATTCTGGGCAGGCAGCGTGGCCCTCACCGGCCGCCGCAGCAAGTCCGTCCTACCTACTGTGCACGAGAGCCCCGACCTGGCCTCTCCACTCAGTCCCAACTGTCCAGCAAACCCGCCCCTCCCCTATGCCACCTACTGTCAACTTGCTGGGAGATCAAAGCTGAGCAGGACTGCACTTACCCTCTGGCGGGGGGGGTGTGGGGGGGGTCACAGCCTCCTGGGGAGATAGGTAAACAAATCGTTGCATCTCAGACATGCAGAGTGAACAGCGAAGTGTCTGGGCAAGGTGAGGCTTGAGCCTGAGAGCGTGGGAAGATGAAAGGGGGAGGGAATGGAGCCAAGCGGGAAATGGGGTTTTAAAATGCCTGCCCTGCCCACCCCCCACGCTCCTGCCTTCAGTCGATTCAAGTGGGAGCAGTGGCTCTGCGCTGAGCCGTCGTTCAGCTCAAGTGGGACGGAGGTGAAGATGCGGCGTGAGCTGCCGGTGTGTTGGGGGGTTGGGGGGGCTGCCTGCCTACAGGATTGCAGGAGCCGGGCACACCAAGGTAGACCGAGGTCGGCAACGTTCTGTTCAGGCTGAGAATGTGAAATACCAGACAAGTTGTAACAAAAGTGTTGTTGATCGCTAACCCCGGGCAGCCCTGTGCCTCCGGTTTCCAAAGATCAAAGGACTTGCGTCTACAGTTAATTCCCAGCTATGTGCGGAAGGGAGTGAGCCAGCACACACGTTTCCCCAAACACTGTGTTTTCAGTTGGGGGCGTACTGTACTTAGGCCTATTTTGGGCAAGCCATCAGGTGTCGACCTCCTGAGTTGTTTGTGCTCAGGCCGGTGGCAAAGTGGTTTGGCCATTTCCTGGACACCTCGGAGCCTAGGGCAAGGGGAGTGACCCGTCAGATCAGGGGTAAAAACCTGGGGAAGGCTGTTCTGGAATTAAACATTAAAAGAAAGGAAGCTTCTATGTTGTTTTTTTCAAGGGGCGAGAAGGGGCACTCCTTCGGTCGAGGCACTGAGGCATGGCTGATGTGTTTTCTCACAGCCCTGTGACAGCCTTACAGAGAGGACTGGGCGAGCACCTGTCCCTTCCAGAGCTGGAGAAACAAGTTAGGGAAGGCTGAATGACCTGCGATAGGTCCTCAGATATGAGGACAAGTTTGGGAAGGCAGGTCTTGTGCCTGAGAGATGAACTAGAACTCAAGTTCCCCAAGTCCTAGTTGCGTCTTGGCCCTGTGCCCTCCGGCGGGCAGGGAGCCGAGCTCCCCGGGAGGCCCATTGCCTCTGCCATCTGGTCCCGCCAGTCGGTGGGACAGGCTGCACATGTTATGAGTCGGTGGTGCAGGTCACTTTCTCCAGATGCCGAGGCGGAGAAATCATCCTGGGTCTCCGGGATCGTCAAGCCCTTCCCACCGAGGACGCACCAGCTGCCCTCAGGAGCCACGGTCTCCAAGATTTATTGAACTCCTTTCCCCAAGCTCTTTAGCGCCTGAAAATGTGCCTTTCCGACACTCCTGGGGGAGAGCTGAGGCCGGGGCAGGTCTCCCCACGTTTGGAATAGGGAGCCGGAAGCCCACCAAAGTGCATCAGTGGGAAAACCCACGAACCCCGGAAGGCAGGGCCCGGAAGCCAGCCTGTACTCCCCACATGTCAGGTCGGCGAGCAAAGCCAGCAGTTCCCAGCTCTTTTGGATTTCCTGGTCCAGCCGAATGTCCAAATAATTTTGCAGGCCCACAGAGGTGTTTTAATTTTTTTTCTAAGTAAGGACATTTGAAAAACCAAACTAATAGCACTGCGATGGCTTATCATAAGACACTTTCACTCCAGAAAAGTTTAGGAAAAGCTATCTACCTGACAGTAAAGGACTCTTCTTCCCAAGAAATTATAGTTGGAAATCATACCACAACGTAGATGAGATAATTTTTTTTAAGTCTTTGGACAATTATTTACTTTTGAGAGACAAAGAGCATAAGCAGGGGAGGAGGAGAGAGAGAGGGAGACACAGAATCCAAACCAGATCCAGGCTCTGAACCGTCAGCACAGAGCCCGATGTGGGGTTGAACCCATGAACCATGAGATCATGACCTGAGCCAAAGTTGGACACTTAACTCACCGAGTCTCCTACAAGCCTCCCTAAAATTTTTTAATCGAAGGAAACATCCAACATAAAATACTACCCTATAGTAATACATCGTAGGTAATGTCATTATGACTGTTCGATCAGTCCACCTTGGTTGGGGGCTGTACTCCACGAGGCTGCCCACGGACACCGGAAGGTCACACATGCCGAGCAAGCTAGAAGCAACCTGCAGCGAGCTTTCACATCATCTCGAACATTCTGAGAGCATCTGAAAACAACACCCCCCTGACCTGGGCCTCTCTGCCTTCCTTCTCTGGGGCCAGGAGGAGAGCAGGCTGTGGGGGGTCAGGGAGCTTTCCAGAAAAGGCTGTAGGAGAGAGGCTTGGCACCCTGCTCCAAGATCCACTCCCCAACTATTCCAGCCGTGGCTTCATTCCCCCAGCTCACAGCGCCCGGAGTTTTACTCTGAAAGGTTTTAACCTACTGCTGAAGGCCAGTTTCTGATGAGCATCATCCTTAGGCTGGGAACCAGTAGGCTATGGCTGCCGTGACAGGGGGGTGGGAGGGGAGACAGAGAGGGTCTTGGAATAGGAAGTGATCTCAGACAGTGCCTTCCACCCTGCTGAGGCACAAGTCCACCAGGGCGGGTTGGTTTGCTGTCCAAATATGCTGGATTCCCTGTTATTTCTGGGAGAGGTGGAGGAGGGAAGAGGTCCAAGGCCTTTACTGAGGGGAGGGACGGACTGCCTCTTCCTGCCCACTTCTGTGGTTTGTCACGGTATGTGGGTGGCCAGAGCTAGCACAAGCGCGACGTTTTAGTTAGGTTCTCAGTGGACACCGTTTCCTCCTACGCAGGATCTAGAACTACCTCGATGAGACCACAGCCCGAGAAGGGAAGTGTCACTCATGCGAAGGTTTGGAACTCCCTGAAATTTTATGCAAAAGCGTTATGTAAATGTGTGTGTGTGTGCGCAAGCTCATAATGACGCTAGTGCTCACACCTAGGTCAAGCCAGTAGGTTCATTTTCCTGTAACGAGTCCACAGCTCTCTTCAGATTCTCAAAGGGGTTCGTGCACAGTATCCGCCATAATCAGGGGGCTCATTTAATGAAAGACTATTTCCCAACGGACAGTTTTCTCAAACAGAGTGGTGTGACTGGGCATCACTGCAGAACTCCAGCCCTGCTTGGAGGTGGCGTGGAGTTGAGATTGCAGAGATACACCAGGAGAATAACCCATCCAAGTTCATTTCTGATTTTCTCCTGGCCCCTCCCACACACTTCCTCTGGGACTGTTAGATTCAGCAAATAAAAACACAGGATGGGGACGCCTTGGTGGCTCAGTGGGGCACGCATCCGACTTCAGCTCAGGTCATGATCTTGTGATATCCATGGTTTCTTTTTAATTTTTTAAATATTTTTTTATTTTTGAGAGGGAGAGAGACAGCATGAGCAGGGTGGGGGGGTCAGAGAGAGAGACACAGAATCTGAAGACAGGCTCCAGGCTCTGAGCTGTCAGCACAGAGCCTGACGTGGGGCTCGAACCCACTAACCATGAGATAATGACCTGAGCCAAAGCCGGACATTCAACCAACTGAGCCACCCAGGTGCCCCATGATTCATGTATTTGAGCCCCACATCAGGCTCTGTGCTGACAGCTCAGAGCCTGGAGCCTTCTGTGTCTCCCTCTCTGTCTGCCCCGCCCCCATTCATGCTCTGTCTCCCTTTCTCAAAAATGAATAAACATTTTAAAAATGAAAAAAAAACCCCACAGGATGCCCAGCTAAATTTGAATTGCAAATAAGCAGCAGATCATTTTTTTAGTTTAGGTATGTCTCATCCAATACTTGAGACATACTACTATTAAAAATTATTTGTATAATATGTGAGGCATACTTACATGTGTTATTTATCTGAAATTCAAATTCAGGCAGTGTTATGCATTTATCTGACAAGACTGTGGGATTAGTCATTAGTACACATGTTCTCACGGGACCTTTTCCTGTCAGGTACATCACCCCTTGCAATTCTGCATATGGGGCTTACAGCTACTTCTGTTCAGGGCCAAACATTTCATAATTTCCCTTTGGGCCCAGAGGAGGTGCAAGCCTAGACATGGTCAGCAGGGGGCACCATTTTCTTAAATTAGATCCCCAGGGGCCTTGCAGGAGCCTCAGAAAGAGGAAGTGGGGCACTGAATTGAATTCTTCCTGCTGTTCTGTCTTCCCCCTGGAGCTCACTTCTCTGCATCCCACACCTTGCCAGACTTCTCTCTGAGAAACAAGAATTCTGATCCTGTTACTTCACTCCTTAAATCACTTTCTAAGGGTCCATGGTTGCCATCCTAATGTGGCATAAAAAGTGCCTCAGGTTGCCACTGGAATCTATTCTTCCTGCTTCGACTCCTGCCAGGTGCTCCCACCCGACGTGATCCCACCCACCTCACACTTCCAGCATCTCCATTCACCATGAACTATCTGCAGTTTTCCCGCATGCAATGTACCGCCGTGCCTTTGTGCCCACACTTCGCTCTGCTTGGAATTCCCTTCTCCACCTGGTGCTTCTTGAGTCTCCATTCATTCCACACACTTCGCAAGCAGGTACTGAGACCAGCCACTCCAGGCACTCAGCGGTGCACCCGAGATACTGTGGAAAAGGCAGCCCACCAGAGCCCTTCCCTTCTGCATCTCACGATGGGCGGAGGAGAGAAATGACAAACAAGTGATCAAATCAACAAAATCCTTCAGATCAGTTCCAGGGTTAAGCGGTCTGACCTCTTCGAGCAGAATTGACGGATGGCTCCCTGCTCTGGTCCTCTGACGGCTTTTCACTTGAAGGGTTCCGGATTCTAACACCTGCACACTCGCTGCAGGAACATGAATGAATGAAGCGAGAGGCTGTTGAAGTCAGTAGGGAATGGGTGCGGTGGAGAGGTGGGGACACAAACTGTGGCCTGCAACAGACCAAGAGTGTGCGTCCCAGCCAAAGGGGACGGTGGCTTATCACCTCTTTCCGATTGTCACCAAATCTGTCATTTCATAAAAAGATTAATCGTTACGTGAATGCTCCCAATTAAAAAAATTTTTTTTCAAATTTTTAAACATTTATTTATTATTGAGAGACAGAGAGAGACAGAGCATGAGCAGGGGAGGGACAGACAGGGAGACACAGAATCTGAAGCAGGCTCCAGGCTCTGAGCTGTCAGCACAGAGCCCGATGCAGGGCTCGCTCAAACCCATGAGCCGTGAGATCATGACCTGAGCTGAAGTTGGGCACTTAACCAACTGAGCCATCCAGGCACCCCTTCCCAATTTTTAAAATTTGTTGCTAGCTTAGCTAAACATGCCTATAGGGTAGATTTGGCCTATGGCCACTAGTTTGCCACGTACCAGGTCGCAACACTGCATCGCAGCCTTGCATCTTATTAATGTTTATGTACATTTTCTCCCCCAAGACCATGTCTTTGCGTCATTAGCCCCTCACGCAGTGACTGGTACCTGGTAGGTGTCAGGCATAAATCGGTTTGTGGAAGGGGCGAAAGTAGGGAGAAAGGAGGGACACTAAGTGGGAACAACAGTTTGTTGATGGAAATTCTTATTACTACTGCTTTTGGCGTGGGACAGATGGAACAAGGAAGCCTGAACCAATTTATTACTGAGGGTGCCTGTGTGCGTGAGTGTGCGTTCCCATGTTAGCACGTGTGACAGCTGGAAAATGTGCCTAAAAACCATCATCAGCTCCTTTCTTGGCGGAGCGGAGGGAGAGGAAGAAATGCAGGGCTCGTGGTGGACTCCTGGCTTCCTTCCAGGACCTGTAGTCATTGGCACAGAGATCAGAAAGAGATTATATAGGCTTTTAGCACCAACTGTACATCCTCAGGGGAAGGGGTCTGGCAGCCCACCGCCTACCCGCTAAAGCGCCCCCTGCATAGCAAGCAGTGGAAGGGGGGAGTGCAAAGTAAAATGCTTTCCCTTCTCTCTTGGTCAGCGGGAGATCATCAAAATGACCCTTCACCCTGCCCAGGGGAGTCAACACACACAAGTTAACGACAAGGACAGAGGTGGCTTAGATTCCTCATGGCAGCCCCCCCCAGAGACAGAGTGAGACCTTGACTACCAGAGCGGTCTGTGATTTCTGCTAATGGTACGCTGACCTTCCCCCCCCCCTCACCTGCCTTTTTTTAATCAAGAGAGAATGCTGCCTTGTGCCCCTAGGGAGCAGCTCGTGTGCATTCTAACTGCCACCACGAAAAAGGACCTACCTTTGGAAAATAGACATCCGAGGCTTAGAAAGTCTATTTTGTCTACATTTTCAGGAGAAGTAACTAGATGGTTCAGGAATCGGAGCCTCTGTCTTGGTCCTGAGATCTCTTGTGAGGTCTGGAAAATGCGATTTTCTGAATCAGAGAGTGCGGAGAGTACGGGGCAGCCTGAGGTTCGCTGGAGTCCACCTTTAAGCTGGACTATGGGAATTTTGGCCCCACGAATCTCTCTGTGGCCAGATGTATCTTTTTTTTTAAATTTTCTTTTTCTGTTTTTTATTTATTTTTAAGAGACAGAGAGACAGCACGAGCAGGGGAGGGTCAGAGAGTGAGGGAGACACAGAATCCGAAGCAGGCTCCAGGCTCTGAGCTATCAGCACAGAGTCCAATGCGGGGCTCAAACCCATGAACTGTGAGATCATGACCTGAGCTGAAGCCGGATGCTTAACCGACTGAGCCACCCAGGCGCCCCAAGACTTATCCTGACCACCAATGCCACCTACCTCCCAGCCTCCAGGCAGGCCACCTCTCGCTCCCTACCAGTGCTCGGCCAGCCAGAGGCTTTGAATCAAGACTTCTAGGAAGCAATGTCTCCCACAGGCAGTGCTGACTTAGCCCAGACTCCAAGCTTTAAGTGGAGTTCCTGTCCCAGAGATATCAGCAAAGCAGAGGTGCCTAAGGGATTGTGACCCTGAGCTGATGGCAGCTACTGGGAGAAGGGGAAGGCGGGGCAGAGACAGTGGGGAACAGACTCTGAAAACTATTTAGGCTTTTGCCAAGGGAAAGTGGATGGGTCCTCTGGGTCCCTGCACCCTTTGATGAAATCTGTCTTTTCTACCTGTATTCCTCAAGGCAGGGGTGGAGCTGGGGAATGAGAACATTCTTTGATATGTTCCCTGGCTCTCATGTCTAATCTGATAGGGGCGGGGGTGGTGTATTTGCCATCTCTCTGACTCTCCAACATCCTCTTTCCCCAGATTACCCCACTTGGATTCAAAAAAGATTCATGCTCCTTCTCTCCTCCTGACCTTCCCCACAACTACCTGATTTCTTCCATCTCCGCTTCCTGCTTCTCCCCTTCCTTCCACTGCTCCCTCCCCTGCTCCCTCCCTTCCTTGGTCCTTTGCTGTCATTTTCCTCTCTCCCTACTTTTACCTTCTCTCTCTCCCTTCCTCTTTCTCTCTGTTTTAAAAAATTTTAAATATTTGTTTATTTTTGAGAGAGAAAAAACAGAGCTCGAGCAGGGGAGGGGCAGACAGAGAAGGAGACCCAGAATCCGAAGCAGGCTTCACACTCTGAGCTGTCAGCACAGAGCCCAACACGGGGCTCGAACTCACAAGTCATGAGGCCATGACCCAAGCCCAAAGTCAGACACTTAACCGATGGAGCCACCCAGGCACCCCTCTCCCTTCCTCCTTCTCTCTCTGTCTTTCTGTCTCTGTCTCTCTCCTGGTAGTTTCGACACTAAATCCATTCCCTGGCACAGGCCCTCAACTTGTGCGCCAGCCCTGCTGGGTTACTCTCCTCATTCTGGAGCTTCTATCCAATTATCTCTCTGGCCAGGCTCCCTGGGAGACCTCTCTTCTGGCCGCCCTGCCTCCTGCCTCCCTAGTGCTGGCCACGCCATCACCCACAATTCATTTCCATTTGGGGATGGGGCTAGAAACATGTTTGGAATAAACTGGGAGATGTTTGGCTATCCGTTCCGCGCTCTACTCCAAGGGCCCCAAAGAGGTCAGAAATCTCAGGGAAAAGGACATCATTTCACAGAGCATTGAGGGGTGCAGCATCCAGTTGTATTACTTTTTAATTGATTTTTTAAAAAGATTTAAAAAAATTTGTTAATGTTTTTTATTTATTTTTGAGAGACAGATAGACATAGTGCGAGCAGGGGAGGGGCAGAGAGAGAGGGAGACAGAATCCAAAGCAGGCTTCAGGCTCTGAGCTGTCAACACAGAGCCCGACACGGGGCTCAAATTCACAAACTGTGAGATCATGACCTAAGCCACCCAGGCACCCCTGCAGCATCTAGTTTTAACGAACATGGGATCAAAAGCTTTTTCGAGACAGACAGTCCTTGAAAAACAAGGGCCGCACGATAGGGAGGACTGGCGGCCTTTGCCACAGAAAACAAAGCTGTGACTCAAAGGCATCACGTAGATGCTTCCTTGCTCATCCACGTTCCTGAGTTTAGTGTCTTTGGCTTGGGAATTAACTTTGAGACTTTTCCAGCCTAGATAAAAATAGAGCTCATAAATGCCATCACAGGCACTTTCCGATAAGGTGGCCTTTTAAGGGAAGACTGAACTCCCAAGCAGAGGGTGTGAGTCAAGGAGCCTCTGAGTGGGTGCTCAGAGTACCTATGACCAGCCTGCCCACCGGCCTGTGGCCAAACAGTGGAGGAGGGAAGAAGAAGCTTCTGGAGGCTTGTGTGCCTGAAACCACAGGAACCAAGGGCCTGAGACGCATGTGTATTTCACCCATTCATCCCTTTCTTCATCATACAAGCATTTATCTAAATACCTACTACGTGCTAGGAAAGCTGCCTGGCACCTGAAATGACAGAGAAAAAGAAAAAGGAAGTCTTTTCCACCATGGAGCTCACCACCCAGGGAGGGACACAGAGAGGGGCCGGCAAGCACGATTCAGGGGAGAGGGTGATGGGAGCAGAAACGCAGGAGACCTGGCTCAGGGTTGGGGGACACGCGCAGCTTCCTGGAGGAACAGAGGGTAAACCAAAGTGTGGACAATCACAGAGAATTGGCCAAGAGAAGGTGGGGGTGGGGGCAGGGAAAGGTGTGGGGAGAATTGTTCTGGTAAGACGTAACAGCAAGTGCAAAAGAGAGAACTTGGTTTCCTCAAGGGAATTGAAAGTAGTTCTGTGTGTGACAGGAAAACTGTGGGCTGGGGAGGGCAAGAGAGCCCCTAGAGGCAAAGGCACGGGTCCCTGGTAAAGACCCTCTCTTGCCTATCAAGGAATATGGACTTGATCCTGAGGGTAATGGAGAGCTATGGAAAAGGTGTATGCAGGGGAAGGGGAAGGCCAGAGGCTGGGAAGCTAGTGAGGAGGCTGCCCTGATCCCGGGAAGAATTGGGGAAGTGTCTGTGAAGATGGAAGTAGGCAGAGCCGGGCCATAGCTGCGGTACAGAATTGCCAGAATGCGGTGTTGCATTAGAAATTCGCTGGAGGAATTGGGGATCGTTCCCAGTTCCCAGGCTTGAGCTACTTGGTGAGACAGAGAACACTGGAGGAGAAGTGTGTTTTAGATCTGCTAGTAGACGCCTGGGGAGGGCATCCACCCAAGGTTATCAGACTGCTAGTTGGATGTGTAAGTTGGGAGCTCAAAAGAAAGACCCGGCTCAAGACGGATTTGGAAAATTCTTTAGCAGGCGGGTGGCAGTGGACTGGTAAGAGAGAATGAGCGACCCATGGGCAAGTGAGGATGGTGTGAAGAGGAGAGGAACTGACCAGAATCTGAGGAGAACGGATATAAAAAGGATGGCCAAAGGCAGAGCGCCCAAAGGAGACTGAGAAGGAGCAGCCAAAGAGGATGGAAAATGGTCTTCTGCTGTGGGCACCCTTCTCCTGCAGGGGTGCCCTGACTTCCCTTCAAGAACTCACCCCTCTGTGTTCTGGGCCCTGGGGTTTGGATCCTAGAGGGGAGAGGCTGGCTGACCCTGCCTACCCCTCCTGATCCACCTCCCACAGCCCTACCATTGCTTTCTGTTCTCAACCCACACTCATTTCCTTGAGTTTCTTTTTTTTTTTTTATGTCTTTATTTTATTTTGAGAGAGACTGAGAGTGAGCGGGGGAGGGGCAGAGAGAGAGGGAGACACAGAATCAGAAGCAGGCTCCAGGCTCTTAGCTGTCAACACAGAGCCCGACGTGGGGCTCGAACCCACAGACTGTGAGATCATGACCTGAGCCAAAGTTGGCTGCCCAACCAACTGAGCCAGCCAGGCACCCGCCTTGAGTTTCATAAAGACTCCATGTTCCTTCTGGCTTGAGAATCTTCATGTCTCTGGGCTGTGTTCCTTCCTCATTCCCCTTTCCCACATCTCTAGCCTATTGACCTTCCATGGTTCATATGCTACCAACCTCTGCTCAAGCCTTCCTTGACATTCCAAGCAAGACGAGGGCTTTCTGTCATCCATCCATCCATCCATCCATCCATCCATTCATGTTTGTTCAGTGTGTACTAAGCACCTTCTGCCTACATGTCAGCACTGTGCTGAATGCTGGGACATTATGGAGCGCAGGACAGGCTGCCACGGAGCTGACAGTTGATTAGGGAAGACTGATAATAAACAAGTAAATACTCAAAGAATTAAAGATTGTTGTTAGTGTTAGGAAGGAATTCAACCCAGCACCCTGATAGAGGATAACAGAAGGTCCTTATTTGGGATGGGATGGGTGGTCAGAGGATGCCGTCTGCGGATGTGAAATTAAACTTGAGACCCGAAAGAAGCAGCCATGTGAGAAGCTAGGGTGGAAGTGTCCCCCGCAGAGGGAACAGTAACCGAAAATACCTTTGGAGGGAAAGAGCTTGATGGGCTTCACCAATTCTAGGAATTGACGCATGGCCAGCACGGCTGAAGCCAAGACAGGGAAAAAAGGGACACGAGACGTGGTTGAATAGGAGATAGCTGTAGGCGGTGGCACAAAGTTTGGATTTTATTCTTGGTACAATGAGACACATTCAAAGGTTTTGAGCAAGGGTGCAGCACAATGGGACTTACCTTTTCATTAGATTGCCCTGGTCGCTGAGCGAAGAATGGATTGAGGGACGAGCCGAATATTGGGAAGACTGATTAGGATCCCCTCATTGTAGTTCAGGCAAAAGAGGGTGGTGGCCGGTTCTTGAACAGGGCTGGGAAGATGGAGAGAAGTGGGTGGATTCAAGGGACACTTTGCAACTAGAGCTTCTGGGAATTCCTGATGGATTCGATGAGAGGGATGAGGGGAAGAGAGGAGTCGAAGAATGATGCCTGATTCCTGGCCTGAATGAGTGGAAAGTGAGCGAGGCTGGTTTGGCTGAAGCAAATCTTCAGAAGCCCAGAGCTTGAGAAGCAAGTACTGATTGAGAACCACTGGGTTGGAGGGGCGCCTGGGTGGCTCAGTCGTTTGAGCACCCAACTTCGGCTTGGGTTGTGATCTCACAGTTCATGGATTTGAGCAACGCATCTGGCTCTGTGCTGACAGCTCAGAGCCTGGAGCCTGCTTCAGAGTCTGTGTCTCCCTCTCTCTCTGCCCCTCCCCCAGTCATGCTCCCTCTCAAAAATAAATAAACATTAAAAAGATTGAAAAAACAAAAAGAAAACATTCATGGTCCCTTCTGGTTTTGGAATTTTAAAAATTCCAAACCGAAAACTCTCTCTGAATAGGGAAAACATTTCTATTTCTCTTGACTTCTCCTGTAGTTACCTTAGTAGAGCTCTGTACCCAGAGAGCGTTCAGTAAGTGCTAGCTGACTGTTCATTGTGGCACGGACCTTCTATAATTTAATTTTAGATTAATTTCTCTTTTTAAGAAAGAGGATTCTAACATGGAGTAAACTTTCAATTGAAATCAATTCACCTTGACAAAGTAGAGCATGGAAAAAATAATCTAAAATTGTGAACTCCAAAGTAATTTCTACTTGAGTTGAGGCAGAGGGGAAAAATGTGTTTTTGCTCAAGTAATGATCTTACATGTGGGTATGTGTTATTTTAGGGCAAACGCCCACAGGTGGTGGATCAATCCCCTTCAGAACATGACCAAAAAACTCCCTGAAAATAATTCATAACAGCAAATAATCTATGTTTGCTAATATATTCTTTGTTGAAAACGAATAGTGACCTTCTAACACTTAATTTGAAGCAACGACTTCAGGTTATTTTTAGACCAAGTTGAAGATGCACGAGCCGGCTGTGTTGACAGTCCAAGGCCCAAATCAGAGGAAAGCGAGGACTCCAACTTGCCACTTCCTCTCTTCTCTTGCCCACTGCCACGTCTTTGCCTGGCACTCCACTCCTCTGATAGCAGGTTTCCCAGCAGTTTTTCCAGGTCAAAAACTCAGAACTTCAATTCATCTATAAGCACATTGATCAAATCCTCCGATAACTACATCATTATAAGCCTTTCATTTTATTAAAGAGGGAAGAAAAGTAACATCATACCTTTCATATGCCAAGCACTTTTGAACAAATATCATGTCATCTGATCGCGCTTATTACCCTATGATGAATGTCCCACTTCGCAGATGAGAGGGGAGGACTAGCCACCCAGCATCGGATCTGCTTCCTGTTTGATATGAGGCTTCCGCTGTGGATAGCATCAGTGGGAAGGCGTGCTAACCATCACCCCCTGGGCGCTGTGGCAGCGTGGCCTTTCTTCATGGCTGCCCATGGTGGTGAGGGCCCAGGACGCTGACCAGGATCTGCCAACCAGATGGCTACTGCCTAGGTTTGGATTTGCAGCATGAGGCACAAAGATGAAAGAAGTTTAAGCCACAGCAGAAGCCATAAGTCTGGCAGTGGCCCTTTGTGGCCCAGCAGTGGGCCCTCCCAGCCACAATGTCCAGCTGAAGAAGGTGGACCCTTGGTTTTCAGCCTGATTTCCAAACCTGATTCTTCAGCTCCTGGCATTTCTGGAGGCCAGAGGTATTTCTCCAGGAAATTCCAGTTGGAGTTGATGTAGCCAGAGCTGGTGCAGTTCTGCAAACCAGAAACCCTGACTGATCTGTGATGAAGCAGAGTTGAAGGCCAAAGAGCTTGTTGTGGGACCCCCAGCTAACAAG
>NC_043716.1:34014982-34104300 GCF_006229205.1 Suricata suricatta
GTAATTGGTTGATTTCAAAGATACCCTAAATGTTGTAATTGGGTCCCGCCAAAAGTAACGAACACCCTGGACAATGTGTATGGTTAGAGTTACTGCCAATACTGTTATACAATGATGATTGGATGTCACAATTTCTTGTAACTCCCCCTTCCCAAACCCCATAAAAACCCTACTCAGCCCCTGCTCGGGGCTCTCAGCACGGATCCACTGCGTTGGTGAAGGCTGTGAGACCGAACTTCGGCCCAGCGAGCCTAAGCCGTAATAAAACTGCCCTTTGTTTTTACATGCGTGCCTCGGTCTCCCTGGCGATTTCTGGTTTTGGGGTGATATTAAAATCTTGGGCACTACACTCACAGCAATATGATATGGTGGACATTATTTTCTCCATTGGGTGGAAAAACCAAGGCGTGCAGAAGTTTCTATTATAATATGTGTTAGTGTTGGGCTTGAACCAGAGTCTCCAGACAAGGAGGCTGGAGCTCATTCATTAAGCCACAGCTAACTTGCTATGACACTTAATTAATAAATCGATCTTCTCTCCACCGCCAATTTTCCATTAACCCCATTGTGGCCTCAGCGCCACCTCATCAGCGTGTTCCTGTTGGCATGCTTCCTTGTGTGTGGCCTTACCCTTGTGTCCCAGAGTGTGCCATCTGTCTCTGTTCCTTTAGACTGGGAGCCTCCAGAGCAGAGGGCCATGTCTCCCCACTAAGGATGTTCCTTCCTGCGCATACATCTCTGATGTCCACACGGGCCTCCACCATGGCGGGCCACTGGGCTGGGGTTCATTGACTGACCAAGTGAATAACTGTATCCAGAGGAGAGAAGGACTTCATCTTGCAAGATGGGAGTCTGTACTCCTCTTCTGTTCAGTCCTGCCCACCCCCACCTCCCCTCCAGCTTCAAGGGAAATCATGCCTTTGCTTACTGGACTGTAAAATGGAGCCGAAGATCCTCATTGGCAGAATAAATACCAGATGTCTTGTAGTCTTCTGAGACAGAGCCCTGGCCCAGACCTGGCTCCTGATGGCCAATGAATACTCTTGTCCTTTGTGTTTTGGAATTAAGAAAACTGAGTTCGGCACGTTTCCTACTATCACAAGGAGCAGTGAATTGAATTGGTGCCATTGTATGCTTGATTGTTGTTGCATAGATAAAACCCTCATTAAGTCCCTCAGAGGAAAAAAGAATTTTATTTTGAAGATAGAGGAGTTGGGAGGGGGGCTTCTTGCTTGTCAGCAGTTACAACAACAAAAAAGTAAATGGAGGAAATAATTAAATAATCGCACCCCCACCACCCCCAAACCTCGTCAAGGGGCTGGGTGAGTTTTTAATTAGTGCTTCGTTTTCAATAAATCTGTATCTGTACATGGTGCCGATTCTTTCCTGGATAAGGGAAAGATAATAATGAGAATCCTATTTTTCAGTCCCACACTAAAGGGATGCCTAGTATATTTAATCATGCTGTAGAAATCCTGGCAGCTTTCTCTGAGCCCAGCCTCTGCTCTAATTACATTTCTAGATTTTAGTAAATTGAAAGGGAAAATGTAGGAACAAAATAATTAAAACCGAAGAGGAAGTGCATATTAAAAAGGAGAAGCTGTTTAAAATTCTTCCACACAGTGTTTCCAAGGACATCTACAGTCATTTAATCAGATCCACACCAAATCAAAGCCCTTTGTACAGAGACTGGTGGATCGCATCTCAGGTGGGCGGTGTGGTCCCCACAGCAGAACGGGGAGCCTCATTGCACCGGGCTACAGATGGGGAGAGGACTCATGTCTTTCCAGATCTCTGGGGGTTCAGGGCCAGCCTGGACAAGCTGCTCGCACAGACTCATTAGCCCCAAGGAGTCCCCTCCCAGGTCACAGGCAGAAAATGACTATACTGTATTGATTAGCCCCTGTTGTAACGTAGCCAAAGGATGCTGTCTGTGCCTCCAGTTTCCTTTTTCTACATCCCTTCCCCTTTCTGTCTGCATCCCCCCACCTCCAAGGAGTGCTCATTTTCTTTCTTCCTTGACAACACGCAAATTCTGAAGTGAAGAGAACAGGAATGGAAGATCCTCAGTGACACCCAGGAGTCAGTTACTTGAACCGGGTGACCCAGGGGACACTGTGAATTTTACCAGGGCCAAACACCTTGCTGGCTTCAGCTGAAGGAATGAATGTTTGTTGAGGGCGGTGATGAGTGAACTCTAATTGTAAAGTTTCAAGTGTCAGCCTGATAGGTGACATAAGCCTTTTTGTTTTAAGCAAGGGAGCCCCAGTGCTCAATCACTGAAATTTAGGACCTCCATTTCTTGATCAAGTCTGAAATACAGTTGGAGCAAGCTTTGGGCGCTTGGAGTGCTTTGTCTGTGATTTCTAGGACATCTTAAGCTGAGGGACTGTAGGACGTGCTTGTGTACCTGAAAGTGGAAGGCAGCCTGGCTCTGTCAGAGGTTTCTTTCCAACCCCCTGTGGCTCTGCTCATGGTCTCCCAGCCTTCCCTAATGAACAGACTCACCAGCCACCTGGCACCAGGATGCGTGTGGCAGGAGACAAGTGAGCACAGTCTCCTGGAGACAGTCCCGAGGCAGCTTATCTTCCGGAAACTGTTTCCAAGGCAGGGCCCACACTTTATCACCCTGTAACCTGCAGGTTCATCTCGTTGCTCTTTTGGGTTCAATGCCTCTGGCTTTTGAGTGTGTGTGTTTGTGTAACAATACTATCTCAGTGTGGAAAAGATACAGTACCTGCTCTGGATTACCTGGGTTGATTCAGTTAGAACAATTTTTGGAAGTTTAAGCTAAAGGAAAGAATTGTAGCAGTAACAAATATCCCGTCATTGATTTTATCACTCTAATGAGGAGAGGACTTTTTTTCTCCCAGGGCCCAGAGGCTGAGTGACGCTTTTTGCTTTTACTCAACTCAAGAGTCATTGATGGCCCTTGGGAGCTAGGATGCGAGGCCACCTGGGACCCAGATGTCCAAGACAACAAATTGACATTGAATCTGCTTCCTTTCAGTTAAGCCACCTGTGTGTCCGCCTTCCCCCAAAAGAATGGTGCTTCTCGATTGTTTCCAAAAGCTAAAATTTAAAAAGCTACTTAAAAGTCTTCAGGGTCATAAAGTCCAAAGACTATTGTATTGACACAAGGTTTGTTAGAAAAAGGGAGGGACTGCAAATTAAACTTGTAGGTGACCCATAAACTGGTTGCAAATACAAATTGCTATTGTTAAGTGCCTTTATTGTTACGCTGCCCACCCTGACCCCCCACTTTGGTAGGCCTCTATTTGGTCCTCGCACCTCCGCGTAGCCTGCAGCGCCAGGCACGCACCCCACCCCCCTGAGGTCCCGCCCCTTTCTTGTCAGGCCCCTCCTTCTCCTCAAATCCCCCAAGGGAGGGGTTGAGAGAGATGTCGGGGCGCATGCGCGCTAGAGGAGGTAGGCGGAGTCTTGAGGAAGAAGGAGGAGGGGCAGGAGAACCCAGGGAGGGGAGAAGAGGGGCGGAGGCCGCGCGGGGTGGGGCCCGGCGGTACGCGCTCGCTGCGTCGACGTGCTGACGCCATGACGCCCCGGCCGGTGTGTGTCGGTGTGTGTATGTGTGAGTGTGCGCGCTCCGAGTGTGTGTGTATTTGTGTATCGGCGGTCCCGCAGGTCCCGGATGTTGCGGACAGTATGAAGCGAGCGCAGGGGGACAGGGACCAGCAGCTGTCGCCGCCGCTCTCAGGTGAGTGGGGGGAGGAGAGTCAAGGGAGAGGGTTGTCCTGTCGGAGTGGGGGGGCGCCTCCTTTAAGAGGTGACTGACCCCCACTCCCCCCCCCCCCCCCCCCCCCCCCCCCCCCCCCCCCCCCCCCCCCCCCCCCCCCCCCCCCCCCCCCGCCCGCCACACATATACTCTTCTCAGCCCCATATCCCACATCCTGGGTTACGTGGCCTGGGAATGCCAGAGCCTAATCAGCCGTTTCTTCTCCCAATCGCAAACATTCAGGAGACACAAACGCGCCCCCTGCCTTCAGCCCCCCCATCATTTCCCCAGCCCCATCCCCCTTGCCAAATAGTGAGCTGTCGCCTGCGGCGAGATGGGTGACTGCGCATGCGCGAGTGTGAACGAGCTAGGGGTGCTTGTTCGCTGCCCCCGGGGCGCATGCGCATCGCTGTGTTGCAGGGACCTGCGGGATAAAGAGCCTCTTGACCATGCGCCCGCCTCCTTCCCAGGCTGTGGGCTGCCGGGTAGTGAGCCTGTTGCTCCTCTTCAAATGGCAGAGTTTAAGTGATTTGAGGGACTTCTTTACAAAGCAGTATTAGCATCTGGTGTTGCCCTAGAGACTCCCAGACTACAGACGCCTTCCAGAGGCAGCGTGCCCCACGCTGATCTTTCTTTTGAAACTGTCACTGCAACTTCCAGTTCCAGTATTGCTTTTCTTTCCTCACTCCCATCGTCATGACGTACCTTTAAAACAAACATCCCCTGAACTTACGAGTAGGTGCGCCAGCCCTTTCAGTTATGCTGGCAGGGGATTTTGGTAGCCTTTCAAAGGAGGACTAAGGGTCACAGAAAAGAAAGTAAGGGTGACTGCCTTTTAGTCAAATTACTAATTATCCGCATAGAACTAGATAAAGATCTAGACAAAGAGAACACAGTGTAAGGCTTAGAGCAGTAACTGTTAAGACATCCAGGTTCTCTAGCCCTCCCAGTTCGTGTGACCTAGTTGCCTCTTTTCTTTTTTTTTTTTTTTTTTTTTTTTTTTGGTATAAGATCTTCCTTAAAAAAGGGGGGGATGTTATCTTCCTTAGTGCTTTCGTTTTAGCTGTACATTATTGATGCTACATGAATGTCGCAAACAAAAGCCATCTGAAACTACTAGTGGATGATGACTTACCCGGTGGAGGTTTTAACTTTAAGCAGTGGGAGTGATGTTTCTTGCACGTTTGCAAAAACAAAGAGCAACATAAGACAAGGGACCCAGTAACATTTCGGTGATCTAGACCTAGGTTTTCAGCTGGCGGGTTGTTCATGGTCCTTAGTTTGCTGCTGTGTTGCCGCTCTTGGCTCCTTTGCTGCTGCTTACCTTTGCCATCAGAACAGGGTGAGAAAGTGATAAACTCTTAAAAACAGAAGGTTTGCCGAGTAGCATTGAAATGAATAGCTGAGTCGTTAGGAGGGGGGCAGCTTTTTTGTGTTTCTCAGTTACCTGCGCCAACCCTATCTGAAATACTGGGGATGGAGTATGGTAGGAAGCCGTATTTTCTATTTTCTTTCCTTTGTGTTCTTTCTCTGGTATTCTATAAAGGCTTCTTCGGCTGCCATCCTTAACTGTAGGACCTTATGTTTTGAGGCCTTAATGCATATATATATATATATTTTTTTTTTCACTTCTCCTTTTAACTCTGGCCTTTGCATGGTTCAGTTGTCTTCTGTGCTGTTTTCTGTTGCCATAGTTACAGTGGGACACCCCCCCCAAGACCTGACACAGAGGAAGCAAAGGAATTTGGGGGGGCATATCTCATTTCCCATTTCCTGGAAAGAACTGGAGACTCCCCTTTTTTTCCTTGTATGAAGAATGAGGAGTGTAGTTCTTGTGATCGCTCCACACGTAGGGTGGGGGTGGTCGTTTTCATTGACACTTCGGTGACTTCTGTTAGAGCTCCTCATAGCAGTTCCTGTCCAGGGAGATGTTGAACTTTGTCTGTACCCAGACTTGCATCAGCTGTTGGTAAAAACCTTGAAATAAAACTCTCGAGGTAGTAGGTGGGTATCCGTTTCTCAGGAGGCTTCTGTTATCTCTGATGCTTAATTTACTGAAGGCCTGTGCAACATTCTTATGGAATAAAGGCACCACTGCTCTTAGGATTAAGATGAATATCATTGATTAATTTGTATTGATTGGTGCAGAACCGTGTTTCCAAAAGCTACGTAAAATGGGTAACATACACATGAAACAAGTTCAAAAGGCACATAGAGAGTGAACAGTCTTCCATTCACTGACCTCTTTTATCTGCTCATGAAATCCTCCCCCAAGGAAACTTGTTACCTGTGTCTTGTTTACCCTTCCAGAGAAAGTCATGCTTTCACAGGCATCCACAACTGTGTGCTCTTTGAAGTTTCTGATTTTATTTACTGTTTTACATCAATGTTAGGATACTATAGCCATTATTCTGCGTTTTGCTTTTTTTTTTAACTTAGTTTATCTTGGCCATTCCATAGAGTAACAGTACCTCTTCCTTTTTTGAAAGCTGACGGACACTTCCTTGTATAGATGTACCATCATTGCACGAGCTCTTATTATTGGATACTTAGGGTGTTTCCAGTGCGACAGTGGATTCCTTATATGCGCTTTTTGTGTACATGGGTATCTTTTGGGTGAATTCCTAGCAGAAGTGCTGGTTCAGAGGACACCTGCATTTTTAATGTTGTTAGGTACTGCCAAATGACCCGCCATAGATAGAGGCTGTACGAATTTATATTCCTGCCAGCAGTGAGTCTGCCTCTTTCCTCACCAGCACTGTGTTATCAAAATGGGTTTTCTTTTTCCTTTGTGCAGTCTTTTATCTAAGATTTTAAGTTCATGATGTAGCTTGTTAAGCCTTATTACGCCCAGGAGTTGTGGATAAATACCGTGGCTGTTTTGCAGATGGGGGAGGGGGGGAGATACTGTTGGACTGAAGAGTTATGTCATGAGAATCAAGTCCTATGCCTGGGTAACACGGCAAATCCATGACACTGCTGGGAAGACATGGACAACTTCTACTTCCCATCCAAGTACTAACCATGCCTGACCCTGCTTAGCTTCCGAGATCAGACGAGATCGGGCGCGTTCAGGGTGGTAGGGCCGTAGACCAACTTCTACTTCCTTTAGTTCTTTGGTGCTAGTTTCTTTATGCAAAACTCTGTTAAGCCCATGAGTGATGTTTTATCATCTTGATAACTTTGACTCAAAAATTTGTACAGGCAAACCACTGTTCTGTTGAAGAATTGAAAAGCTAACCCAGTTAGTTAAAGATACTTTACTGAGTGCCTTCACAAAATATTGGTACTAGCATTTTTCTTTACCGTTTCTTTATTTATTTCTGAAAGAGCGAGGGGAAGGGGCCGAGAAAGAGGGGGAGAGAATCCCAAGCAGGCTACTTGCCGTTTGCGCAGAGCCCTACCCAGAGCTCGAACTCCCAAACCAGGAGATCATGATGGGAGCTGAAACCAAGAGTCAGACGCTCTACCAACTGAGCCGCCCTGGCGCCCGGTGCTAGGTGCCAGTACTTTTTAAGTCTGCTGACTGCAGAATACTTGAGTGTGAGCTGGGAGGAAATAGAAGAGGGTTTAACAATGTTCGTGCCTGAAGGAGCTCATAGTCTCGGAAAATCAAATCTACGGAGTATGTGAAATAGTAAGAGAACAGTTAGAATGGGAGCCGTAGTGCACTGTGTTCCGTGTGGCGAGGACTTTGTAAAAAGAGTGATTAAAGTTTGGAGGAGAATTCCTTTGGGAGGCCTTCCTGGAGGAAGTGCATTTTGAGCCTCCCCCCTTTACAACTGTTGATGTAAAAAAATGTAAACATTCAGAAAAAGTCAAAGAATAGTACAGTGATCACCTTTGTACCAGTTACTCCTAGATTCCATAATTCATTTTGCTGTATTTGCTTTATGTATACGTGCGTGTGTATCTTTATATATAACGTATAAACTTTTATGTTGCAGGCCTCATAACATCTTAATATTTTTGTACTTTAAATACTTCAGATGCATTTTCTTAAAGAGATCATCTACTTAATTGTTCCTAAGATATATTGTCACAACGAAGGCAATCAACAGCAAGTTCCTAAAACCATCTAATATCCAATTAATGTTTAGATTTTCCTAGTTATTTTGAAGATGACCCTTTTTAGCTATTGGCATTTTTTTCTCCAAACATGTATCTTAAGTCTTTTTAAATCTCCAGTAGTTTGTTTAGAAGTTTAAAAAATTGCCTTTATGAAGAGACCAGACTGGTTGCCTTGTAGAATATCTCACTTCTGGAATTTTCTGATTGTTTCCTCACAATTTCATTTAATTTGTGCCTTTATCATGTATTTCTTATACACTGGCATCTGAGTCTAAGATGTGATTAGATTCACAGTAAATACTTTGGGTAAGAATTCTTCATAGATGTTGCTCTGTACCTCATATTAGGTCACAGTAAGTGAAACAGAATGCCATATAATATTGCATTATTAATGATGCTGAGTTTGTTTTATCATTTATTTAAGATATAAATACCAGATCTCCAGTGTAGACATTTCCCCCCCTCATTAGTAAGTAATCTTTAGAGTGATGGCACTTTTTTTTAATGTTTTATTTATTTTTGAGAGAGAGAGAGACCACGTGAGCAGGGAGGGTCAGAGAGAGAGGGAGACACAGAATCCGAAGACAGGCTCCAGGCTCTGAGCTAGCTGTCAGCACAGAGCCCAACGTGGGGCTCGAACCTACGAACCGCTGAACCTACGAACCGCGAGATCAGGACCTGAGCTGAAGTCGGACACCTAACCAACTGAGCCACCCAGGCGCCCCTAGAATGATAGCACTTTGAATCCCTACTGTCCCACTTCTCCAACAGCTTTTCACTTAACGATAATGATGCTTGTCTGGACTGGTTATTTCTTTGGTTGCTGCAAAATGCTGATTTTCTAATTCTGCTATTCCTTTTATGTCCACCAAAAGTTAGGTAAATTCTTATTTTCCCTTTAACAGTGTTCTGAGTGAGGAGTGGTATAATAATCGCTGCTAATGGTGGCACGTGATTTGTTTCTTCTTCTAGCTTCCTTTGCTTTAGTATCAGTATAAATGCATGGACTTTTGGAGCACCTGGGTGGCTTGTCAGTTGAGCAGCTGACTTCAGCTCAGGTCATGATCTCACGGTTCATGAGTTCGAGCCCCGCGTCATACTCTGTGCTGACAGCTCAGAGCCTGGAGCCTGCTTCAGATTCCGTGTCTCCCTCTCTCTCTGCCCCTCCCTTACTCACTCATGCTTTTTGTCTCAAAAATAAAAATAAACGTTAAAAACACATTAAAAGAAATAAATGCATGGGCTTTAATTTCTTCTGCATGTTACCAACAATTATGGACATTTCTTGGAGCTCAAAATGTTCCATATTTGCCTTGTGGGAACCTCACTAGTCTGTGAGCTTCCTTACCCTCTAGTACAAGAAATTCTGGCCTCACTTTGTGTTTTTCCTGTCCAGTTGTGGAGCCCTCAGCTGTGTGTGTATACTACACGTATATGTGTGTACACACACCCACATATAGGATATGTGTGTCTCACATTTTCTTCCCTTCTATTATGTTGTTCGTCTCCTCATAGAGCTTCTGAAGCCAAAATCTAAAATCCGCGGGTGCCTCTATTTTAATACACTGCACCTCGTGTTTGACTCCCTTCTGTGCCACTGACCTCGCTGGATCCTGGATCTTAGGCTGCACCGATTCTTGGTCTTGCTACTCTTTGTGAAAGACAGGTTGTACCTCTGAAGACAGCATTGCTTCTCCCCACCTCCCGAAGGTAAGGTTAGCCGTGGGAGAGACTGGGGATTTCTTCTCTCATGAGCAACCTTGCTTTCCACCCCGCCCCCCCCCCCAAGATGAAAGGTACACAAAATGGAATTTAGAGACCAGAATTGTATTTATGAGCTTTCTTGGAGGTGTGGGGTCTTGAGTGTTCTGTAAAAGCGTCTCTACACAAGTGTGTGTTTGTCTTTCCTCCCTTTTCTTCATGGACACGTTTCTCTGCACAGTTGGAGGGTTATGTAAGATTATGCTGTGATAGCGTATTTTTTTCATTATCACTAGATTTTCATCATAAGAAAAAGGAAGGAGACAAATTGTTCTTAATTAGGGAAAATTTTCAGATAGGCCATGAACCCTGATATCTCTCTGGCTTAGCTCAGGGTCTGCAGCAGCGCCGAATCCTGTGGACGTCTGTCATGTACTGTATACTCGGGAGAAATGCTGGTACATCCACAGTGTTTTCTCAAAACCCATCGCGCTAATGAAGGTTCGTACAAACCCAAGATCCAGTGGACCTGCATTCTAATGTTGGTTTTAGCAGAGAATGTTTTATTAGACTCTTACCGTGTATTTTGAGTAATCTTAGGGATTTCAAGTTACTCAGAGCCTGAGAATAACAGTATTCTGATATTTATCTGAAATGCTTTTTCTTTTTAAGCCATCCTGCCATATTTACTTCCAGACTTAATAAGGTTCTTCCCAACCTGGTTTCCTAACAGCCCTGGCCCTGTATTAAATTCTGGATGTGTATTCCGGGAAGTGCACCTGTTACTTGTGTGTGTGTGTGTGTGTGTGTGTGTGTTTTCAGGCCTGGTGAATCACTCTGCAAGGCTGTCCTGGCACGTTTGCGTCTAAGATCTAGTGGCTTCTTTGACTTTGGTTTTTGACAAGCTTCCATGATAGGAAAAAGGACTCTGAAGTGTAGCCTCTTCGGGGAACGCTCGGGCCTTCATTCTCACAACTGTAGTCATGTTTTAATGGAATTGGCAGGAGCTGCCCGGCCGCTCTGTGTGGCAGAGCTGGTCATGCCGCTTTGGGAGAGCCGGATGCAGACAGGCCTCGGAGTGGGAGTTAAACACTCAGACAGTAACCCTTGCTTGCCCGGGAAGACCTTTATTCTTGATTGTTTCTTTCTTTCCTTTTCCTTTTCCTTTTCTTTTTTTTAATGTTTGTTTATTTTTGAGAGAGGAAGAGAGACAAAGCACGAGTGGGAAGGGGCAAAGAGAGAGGGAGACACAGAATCCGAAGCAGGCTCCAGGCTCTGGTGGACAGCAGAGAGCCCAATGCGGGGCTCGAACCCATGAACTGTGAGATCATGACCTGAGCCAAAGTTGGAGGCTTAACTGACTGAGCCACCCAGGCACTCCTGTTTCTTTTTCTTTATATGTTTGTTTATTTTGAGAGAGAGAGTGCTCATGGGCACGTGGGGGAGGGACAGAGAGAGAGGAGGGAGAGAGGATCCCAAGCAGGCTCTGAGCTGTCACCACAGAGCCCGACGTGGGGCTCGATCTCACAAACTATGGGATCATGATTTGAGCCAAAATCAGGAGTCGCATGCACAACCGACTGAGCCACTCAGGCGTCCCTTGATTCTTCCTTCCTAAGAAGCTGTGGGCACCGATCTTTCTGCTGTGACACCAGCTAATATTAAAGAAGGGCTTGCAGTAGTTCTCTGAAAGCCTCTAACTCCTCTTATCTATTGTACCTGCCGGTCTGTAAGAAAAAAAGTGTATGTAATCATTCATCTTAATTTGAGAGTTCTATAATTTTTGGTATTTAGAAATAGGTCTGTTTCTGTTGTTCTGACTACTTCAGATGCTTCATATGAATGGGATCGTGTAGTATTTGTCCTTTTGTATCTGGCTTATTTCACTTAGTATCATGTGCTCCAAGGTTCATCCATGTTGTAGCACATGTCTGAATTTCTTTCCATTTTAAGGCTGACTAATACTCCGTTGTACACACATACCCCATTTTGTTTATTCATTTATCTGTCAGGATTCACTTGCATTGCTCCCACCTGTTGGCCACTGTGAATCATGCTTCTGTGAACGGGGGTTCGGAAATCTCTTTGAGATTCTGCTTTCAGTTCTTCTGGGTACATACCCGAGATGGAGCTGCTGAATCATATGGTAGTTCTATTTTTAATTTCTTTGAGGAACTGCCATACTGTGTAACATAGGGGCTGCACCATTTTACGTTCTTACCACAGGGCACAAAGGGTTCCAATTTCTCTCCATCCTCACTAACTCTTATCATTTTCTGGGGTGTTTTGATAGTAGCCATCTGAAGGGTACATCTAAAATTTTTAACCTTAATTTTATCCTTTATTGAAAATAAGTTTAAAATTTTAACAGTCAGATTTATTACGTTTTTCCTTTATTGTGTGTGTTTTTTTGTGTCTTAAAGAAGGCATCTTCCCCTATAGAGAGATAACACTTATATCCTGTGCCTGGGTGGCTCAGTTGGTTGGGCATCTGACTCCTGATATTTTGAAGTTTCCCATTTAGGTTTCTAATCCACCCAGACTTTATATTGATGTTTGGTGTGAACAAGTAGGGCTTTAAATTTTTTTCCATATGGATAACCCTAGAGTAGGGATTTATTATTTTTTTCCATAGAGATCTCCCAGTACCCTAGCATCATTTATTGAATAGTCATGTCTGCCCCTTACTGCTTTGTGATGCCATTTATGTGCTTCCAATAAAGTGGTGCTTTGTGTCTGCATTCCCTATTCTGTAACATTGGTCTGTTTGCATATCTTGTATGACAAGATTTATTGTTCATATTTAGTAGGGCAAGTTTCCCTATCTTGTTGTTTTTCTGTTCATCAGCCTCCTTGAAAAACCCTGTCAGGTTGGTATATTTTAATGAAGGCATTTGCTGTTTAAAGTATATTGGCATAATACATAATAGCCTTCTCCAAAAAGAAAAAAAGAAACAAAAACCGCCCCCCCAAACACAAGCCATCCTTAAGCTAGCAGCTGACCATTAAGCTGTCTCTTGTTCTGAATGAGCCTATAATTTCCATTCAGATTTTTGTTTTGTTGGAGTGATTTTCATTTTTGTAAATGGATCGGATCTTCAAATGGAAGGAACCTTATTACAATTTGGTGTCTCAGATAAGACCACCACCGAAGAAAACACTCTTGGTAGAAGTCCTGAAGTTCTGTAGTGTTAAGCCTTTCTTGATCATAAGGAAAAGGAACCTACTTAAAATAACAAAGGAAAGATTTGTTGTAAGAAAACAGGTGTCATGGAATCCAAGGAAAAGCTGACCAACAAGACCGCAGAAAGGGCTGGAACCAAACCTGTTCCAAGGACTTCAGCAGTAAGACTTACTAGACTCTGTCACGTTCTGCCGGAAAGAGACCTCAGTATCCACGAGGCTTCATTCACATTCCTGAGTGATGGCTGATGAGGTCAGTCTAAGGCATGATTTTCTGCGGGCCAGATGCCTGCCTTAGGTTCAGCTCTGGTTGAGGATGGGGGAGGGAAGATTTGGAACAAACAGCAACCTTGGAGGGGCCGGAGTCGGAGACTCGCAGACCTTTGTGTGGCCGGGCTCTATACTTTTACAGAACGTCTGAGGACCCCAAGAGCTTTTGTTTCTGTGGCTTATATCTATTGATATTTACCCCACTGGAAATTAAAATAAAAAACTTGAAGAAGTTAAAAAAGTCGATCTCATGTTAACATAAATATTTTTATGACAAATAACTTCAAAAAATTAGAAGAGTGGTGGGTTTTTTTTTTTACACCTTTGCAAATCTCTTAAATACCTGCCTTAACAGAAGATAGATTTTCCTGTCTACTTGTATATTCAATCTGAAGTGATATATATATTTATGTTTATTTTTGAGAGAGAGAGAGAGAAAGCACACGTGCCATAGGGGCAGAGAGAGAGGGAGACATAGGAGCTGAATCAGGCTCTGTGCTGAGAGCAGAGAACCTAATGCAGGGTTTGAACTCATGCACCGTGAGATCATGACCTGAGCCGAAGTCGGACACTTAACAGATTGAGCCACCCAGATGCCCGGTGATTGATAGTTTTGATTTAAGTATTTGAAGAAAATATAACCACAAGGGATGCGTAGTTGGAAAAGGGAGGAGTATTTTCAGACAATTGTGTATATTCTTCTCTGGCACTACACCAAAACTCGAGCATCGGTAGTTTCTTATGAGTTAAGCTGTAGTGTGGAATCTGAAACTGTTGATGTTCTGTTACACTAAAATCCATTTGTCTGTCTTGCACTTTGAATGTTTTTTTTTTTTAATACCCATTCATGATTTGATAGTATGCATTGCTTACTGGAAAATACGGATTCATTGAGTTAAGCAGATCTTCTGGATGACACATTTCATGATGCAATATTTGAAAAAAAAAAAAAACAGTATCACCACCCATCTCATTAGAAAACTCCATAAGTCCTGGGAATCTGTCCTGCAGCTACGAGACTTCCAAAATTCTAATTTCTGATTAAAAGCCTCTATCAAGAAAATTTATTGCTTCATCAAGAGCATTCTTAGGTGAAATGGACTTTAAAAAACCCAGCAGGGCATGACAGTGAAAGACCCATGACTGCAGTACAGTTTGATGCCATTACCTAGATTTATGCTGCAGCGCCCGTAGTCTCACCCATTGTTGGTTTTGTGCCGCCCGTGCAAATGTCAGTGCAGTGAGAAAGGCAAACAGTTCTTAGTATTGTGAAAATAGCTTCAATTTCATGGACTCCTTGAAAGGGACCTCCAGGGATCCATGGACCACATTTTGGGAACCACAGCCTTATGAGAGCGGGTGCGTCGGGGAACAAAGGCGTGTTGCTCGAGGTCCAGCTAGTGTGTCGTGGTAGAATTTTACTGCATTGCTACTGCTGTTATTTACCATCATTTAATATGATATAGAAATGAATGGAATACTTGACGTTTTTTTTGTTTTTTAAACATTTATTTATTATTGAGAGACAGCGACAGAGCATGAGCTGGGGAGGGGGAGAGTGAGGGGGAGACACAGAATCGGAAGCAGACTCCAGGCTCTGAGCTGTCAGCACAGAGCCCGTCGCGGGGCTCAAACTCACAAACCCCAAGATCATGATCTGAGCCAAAGTTGGAAGCTCAGCCAACTGAGCCACCCAGCCGCCCCTTTAATGGAATACTTTAAAAGGTCAGAAAAAGTTTCAGGTTTCTTATTGAACAGAAATGTTTTCCTAGTAATTATGATTTTCAAACAGAGTTTCAGGTACTCAGAGTTTCAGCCAGATATTCTTCCAAGTATATGATAATCTCAGGGTAAACCTGTCTTAATGTAGCTTATGGAATTCATGTCCTCATAGTAGCACATGCCGCTTAACTTTTTTTTTCAAGCAGTTGAATACATTAAAAAAATCTGAGATCCAAAAATTGCACTTGGGAAGATCTTGCCTTTTCAAAAATGGCATACAAGGGGGGAGTTAAGGCCGGGAACCCGCCATTCCAGCTTTATGTCTTTTGGTTATTAAAGATCTTGCTAAAGAAAACCTCCTCTACCCCTACCCCCTACCCCTATTTAAATTTGTTTTATGATAGAGAAGGGAGTATCTATTGAATGACTCTAAACAAAAGGTTTTAGAAAAGGGGGGGAAGGGGTGTGTTCTGAAACGAGTGAGGAATTGAACAGTATTATCTATTTTGGTGTATAGGAGAGGAAGGGGTCCTTCATTTGTGGAAGCTGGGGTGGGAGTCTGGACTGTCTTTGTGAAGGTTACCTTCGAGCTGGGTTTTGAAGGGTAGGTATCTTGAAGGCTGGAGTTTTGACTGGCAGAGATGGGAAGGGAATTCAGGCCGAAGGAATGTTGTGAGCAAAAATGTGGAGGTGGGGAATGCAGTGTTTGTCGTTACAGGGTGTGTGCTGGCAATAATGAGCAGTGCAGTGTATCCAAGCAAAAGATGCTTGAGATAATAGGAGATAAGACAGGAAAGAAATTGGCCCAGAACACAGAAGGTCTTCTGCCAAGGCCGGGCTGTTAGGCTTTAAGGTGGTAAGGGATGGAGGGACTTTGAAAGTTTTTGATTGAACAATAACACCGTCAGAATGTACTTTAAGAAAATGTATTCAACCTCATATATTTATTAATTCATCCGTTGACTTTTCCGAATAGTTAGTCTGTGCCACTTAAGCATGAAAAACAGTGTATGTCATTGTGGACCCAATAGGAACTCCCTGTTCTCGTGGAATTTCCCATCTAGGCAAGGTGTTTCAGCAAATAAACACAAATGTAATTAGACATTACTGTAAATGTTAATGAAGGAAAGGAATAAATTACTATTGAGAGATAATCAGGTACTTAAGGTTAGGAGTCTAGGAAGGCCTTGCTGAGGAAGTTAAATATTAACCGAGTCTCTCCCTACTGCCAAATGCTGTTTTAGGAACTGGGGGATATATAGATACATAAGGAACCAAACCGACAAGAATCCTGGCTCTCATGAAGTGCATATTCAGGCAGTAGATAAGACAAAATATATGGTATGTTCCCAAGGAGGAAGTATAAAGCCCACGAACGAGGTACGGTACGTTGGGGTGGGCGTGGGGTTACAGTGTTAGATGAGATGGCTGTGGACTGTCGCACTGATGGACTACTGAGGTAATATTTGAGTACGTCTCTGTAGTAGGGGAAGGAGGGAAGCAGAGCTCCAGATGGAGGGCATAGCAAGGGCAGAAGCCACGAGAAATGATGTGCCTGGCACGTTCAAGGAACAAGCAAGGCCAGTGTGGCTGGAGTTCGGTGAGCGAGGGAGAAAGCGGCGGAAGCGAAGGCTGAGGTTCATAGGAGCCCCGAACTTACAGAGCAGTGGCTCCACCCAGAGCTGCAGGTTCCAACTCCCTGAGGAGCTTTTAAAAATCCCGGTGCCCGGGCTGCAGAATCTTTTTAGGTGGGACTCGGTGGCAGAGGCAAGGGAGAAAAGTAGAGGGATTTGAGAAGTATGTTCAAGAATCCATTTAATTATAGATCGAACGTGGGGGTTGAGGGAGAAGAGTGTCAAGAATGACTCCCAGCTTTCTGGCTCAAGCAGTTGGATGTGCAGAGGCGCCACTTGACTGGGATGGGAGTGGGAGATAAGAATGGGAAGGGTAGGTGTGGGGTTTGGAGGGAAGATCAGAAATCAGGAATTCAATTTTAGACATGTTAAATTTGAGAGGCGACTGAGGCTAAGTATAAATATGTTAAGTAGGCAGATATATGAGTGGGGCTTGAAGTGAAGTCAGAACTTGAGGTAATACATGTGTATATCATCTGCTCATGATGGTCTTAAAAGTCTCTGGATGACATCACATAGGATGGATTTGATGGGAAGAACCCGAGGTGTGGAAACTGGTTGGCCTGTTCCAGCAATCTGAACAGGGATTGGTGCTGGTGTGAACTGGGATCGTAGTGAAGGGAAGAGGAGGAGGGAAGGTTGGGAGATTTGAGGCCCTGGGAGCCTGGAAGGACTTGGGGTGGACAGTATGCCAAGAATGCAAGACAGCTTTGAGACCTCCAGCCTCGATGAATGATCGGTCTGTTAGCAGATAGGAAATAGTCAGGAGGAGCTGCTTTGGAAAAGAAGATAGTGTTTGGCTTTGCATGTATTGACATTTAGGAGAGGCTGCCTAGCAGGCAGGCGGTTGAATCTCTTGCACTGGGTTTTCGAAGAGCAGATGAGGTTTGAAAGATAGATCTGGGTCTCATTTATATAAAATGGATTCACCATGGGAGCGACAAAGTTGATGAAAATAAACACCCAGAGTCTTTATCATAACCTGGTAGGTCCTCTGATACGGTTCCTGCCTGTTCCGTGCGCCGCACTTTCCTCTGTTTACCACGTTCCAGCTGCCCTGGCTTGCTCTTTATTTTCCCAGTATATCCAGCAAAGTCCTCCTTCAGGGCTTTTGCACTGTCTCATCTTGACTCCTCTTTTCCACTCGGTAGAGGGAATAAGAGTTCAGAGAAAATGCTTCAGAAGTTGGTATCTGGGGAGTAGAGAATATTCCAGGAGATCCTTGCTTTGGTATGCGAGTGTGGATGAGCCTTTGAAGTAGAGTGGCTGTCGGAGCCACTGAAGTTGAAACTCTGTGGACACAAAGACCCCAAGTCTCGGGTTGGTCTTCGGGTACCCCAGCACTCAAACCCAATTGAGTCGAGGCTCCGTCAGTGGTAGTTCCCTTCCACCTCGTGGTCTCATGATGGTGTGGTGATGGTGGTGGTGATGGCCGACCTTTGGGATGTAACTGGACCTTAGGCAAGTCAGCACTTGCCTCCTGCCCTCCTGCCCCCACCCCCTTATGGAAATGTCCTCTGAGTGGGTGAGAAACTGCCACCAGGGAAAGCTATTGCTAAATTGTTTCAGAAACTTCTGGCTTGAAGAAGCCACATGAAACCAGCAGGGAAGTTAATTACGTGTAGACTCTGATGCATTGTTAGGGACTGCTTCTCTTCATGAGTAAGGGCTAATGATCTCAGGAAATGTGAGCAATGCACCACGCCGCACAGATCCTTAAAAATGGGTGTGTAATTTCAAAACCTGTGCTGTATTTTTATTTAGAATAAAAAGATTTGCTTTTTCTGATTCTAAAATAATGGAAAAATTTAAAAAAGAAAATAAAAATGTTAAAAATTTCATGTCTCTAATTATTTTAAAGAATTTTTAAATTATTATTTTGAGAGAGAGAGAGAGAGAAAGTGGGAGAGAGAGAATCTTAAGCAGACTCCATGCTCAGCATGGAGCCTGACACGGGGTTCAGTCTCATGACTATGGGCTCATGAGCTGAGCCAAAATCCAGATTTGGACACTTAACTGACTGAGCTGCCCAGCACTCCAAAAGTAATCTTTTTTTTAAAGCATTTTTTTTTGGTTTTTTTTTTTGTGTTTTTTAAATTTATTTTTGATAGAGACAGCACAAACAGGGGAGGGTGAGAGAGAGAGGGAGACACAGAATCCAAAGCAGGCTCCAGGCTCTGAGCTGGCTGTCAGCACAGAGCCTGACGCGGGGCTCGAACCCACGAACCGTGAGATCATGACCTGAGCCGAAGCCGGATGCTTAACCGACTGAGCCACCCAGGTGCCCCAAAAGTAATCTTTTAATACTCCATACAGTTCTTTGACACTAAGTTGTGTCACCATATTTGGCGAATTCCCTACTAATGAACTTCCTTTTTCTCTAGCTTTTGCTTATAAATTATGCTAGGATGAGCATCCTTATACATCTCTACTTATGCACTGATCAGATTGATTTGTTAGGATGTATTCTGGAAGTGGAGGCAGAATTGCTGTGCTAAAGGGCATGCAAGCTTCCATTGTTTTCCTAATTATTCTTTAGATATTTTTATAGTTGGAAAGATATTTAAACAGCTTTAGAGGACATTTTAATACAGAGAAAAATCTATTTTATTATTCTGTCAGCCATTTTCCCCTTTCCATCTGATAAGCTGTTTTGTGTTTTGTTTTGTTAAATATTTTTTAATGTTTATTTTTGAGAGAGAGAGAGCTCAAGTGGGAGGGATCAGAGAGAGAGAGGAAGACACAGAATCCAAAACAGGCTCCAGGCTCTGAACTGTCAACACAGAGACCACGGCGGGACTGGAACCCATGAGCCGTGAGATCATGACCTAAGCCAACTGAGCCACCCAGGTGCCCCATGTTTTGTGTTTTAAGTGCCTATTTTTAGGTCTCACTAGACCTACCTGAAGAGAATTTGGGGGTAGGGAAAGACATATATACAGAAGAATTAACTTGGCATCCTGCATTAATTATCAGGTCTAAGTAGCCCCTGTTAACTGCCAAGAAAGTGACAAAAAGTATAATAGGAATTCAGAGGGAGCTGAGGTGATCAGGAAGTGCTTCAAGGCATGGCAGAACTTGACCTGGATCCAGAAGGGTAATATTCCGATAGGAGGTAGGAGAACATTCCTGGCTTTCAGAATGGTCTGAGCAGATTGGAGGAAGGCACATGATGGTGTGTATGAGCTGACACACAGGCTGTAGTTAGACTAACTGGGGAGAAAGGTCATGTGGTGGCGAAGTGGAGGGCCTGCGTGGGACTGAAGTGATATCCCGGAGGGCCAATTTTATTCTTAGCACGTCTGAAATCACTCAGTATGGAACTAGAAAGCAAAGCAGATATATAGATATGGCCCAGTTTAAGTTGAATGTATTAAAGTCTCTGTTTTCCTAATTTTTATTTTTCAATGTTTATGTATTTTTGTGTGTGTGTGTGTGTGTGTGTGTGTGTGTGAGAGAGAGAGAGTGTGAACAGGGGAGGAGGGGTAGAGAGAGAGAGAGAGAGGGAGACACAGACTCTGAAGCAGGCTCCAGGCTCCGAGCTGTCAGCACAGAGCCTGGCACGGGGCTGGAACCCACGAACTGTGAGATCATGACCTGAGCTGAAGTCGACTGAGCCCCCCCCCCCCCGCCAGGTGCCCCTAAACTCTATGCTTTACAAGAAGTATAGGAGAAGATTATTTATTTCTATAAGTGAATTATTTAAATAATGAACTTTCTATACATCTTAAAAGTTCTTATAAGAAAAAAATTTTTGTGCCTATGTGTGATGATGGATGTTAACCAACCTTAACTGTGGTGCTCATTTTGCAGTATTACCCATATATTAAATCATTAGGTCGTACACCTAAAGCTGCTGCAATGTTACATGTCAGTTCTATCATAAAAAAACAAACTTCCTAATACTTAAATATTTATTAGGTAGTTTCACAGATGTGTTACAACTTTTGTGGATCTCAGTTTCTTCTATAAAATCAGAGTTTAGACAGGGTGGTCGTTGAATTACTTTCTGGTGCTGAGATTGCTATATAACCTTTCAAGAATACCTTGATTTTACGAAATGGCCTACAGTGAGGCTGATACCTTCTAGCTCCTTGGGCACAATAACGCACCCCCACTTCTCTGAGAGCAAAAGTCTTCGGTTGGATGATGGTCTCTGGGCTTCCCAGGTCTAGAATGATTCACTTTTGGAAACTGAGTTGTTCTCACCTTTTATTTCTAAATGACATTTAGAGATTTTCATTTGAAAGAATTTTATGGTTCAGATTGAGCCTCGAGAGGATGCTGTGAGGTTGAGAGGAATTATTATAATAGTTTTAAATTATCTTCCTGTAAATTATCCGTAGGGATTTATTTCATGCTGGCTTCCTCCTCTTATTTTGAATTCACTTCCATGATGTCTGTAATGTATGGCTATGCTATGTAAATACGTTTTATTATGAGTTTACATCAGATACAATTTTGGATATGGATCTATAGGAAAAATTTCATAATGCATTCCAAAGTAAAATGTTAAAGATTTCTTTTTTACTCTCTATTTTGAATTACTTAGGCCGCTTGTTACATCCTTTTGTGTGGATAATTGAGAACTGACCAGTACTTTTTAAACCCAGAGACTTTCTGTTTACAGTGTCAGGGGCACCTGGGTGGCTCAGTCGGTTAAGCGTCCAACTTCGGCTCAGGTCCTGATCTCACGGTTTGTCAGTTTGAGCCCTGCGTCGGGCTCTGTGCTGACAGCCAGCTCAGAGCCTGGAGCCTGCTTCAGATTCTGTATCTTCCTCTCTCTTTGACCCTCCCCTGCTTGCACTGTCTCTGTCTCTCAAAAATAAATAAAAAACATAAAAAAAGTACATTGGGGCGCCTGGGTGGCTCAGTCGGTTGAGCATCTAACTCTTGATCTCAGCTCAGTTCTTGATCTCAGGGTTGTGAGTTCAAGCCCCACGCTGGACTCTGCACTGGGCATGGAGCCTGCTTAAAAAAAAAAAATAAAAATAAAGTGCAGTCATCACAGGGTGATTGATGTATGGAAGTGTTGAATCCCTGCATTGTGCACCTAAAACTAGAGTAACCATATATGAACTAACTGGAATTAAAATAAAACTTAAACATAAAATGTATGAACAGGTTCACGGCTGATCAGCGGCATACTTTAAGCGTCTCCCACCTACCATTACATTCTTTTCACTAAGCTGGGCTGCCTTTGACCAAAAGGTCTTTTAGAGAGAACCAAGGCCAACGTCCTAAGGTGACCAGGTAGCTCTTCTGACCAGCCCTCTCAGCATGCTCTTAACATGATGGGGTCTTAAGGAGTCAGGGTCCATTCTGCAGTTTTGCAAGTAAACTGTTCAGTGTCACCAGAGTTGATTGATCTCCGGGAGGAGTGGCGAAACAGTCTCACAAGGGGCTGACAGATAAACCAGAATGCGTTTTATTCATGTGTGTTGAGAGGCGGTCTTTTCTGTGACCTAGAAAACATGTGCCTGCTCAGTCCATTCATTCCCTCCTAGTGTCAGGGTGTTGTTGGTAAAAACTAATAATCGCTGATGTTTACCGCATACTTATTGTGTGTCAGGTACTGCTCCAAGCATTGGACATGTAAGTAAAGCATCTGATCTTCATCATAACCATATGAAGGAAGTAGTCTTACCTGTATATTTTTTTTAATTTTTATTTTTTGGTTTATTTGTTTTTGAGACAGAAACAGAGCACTAGTGGGGGAGGGGGAGAGAGAGAGAGAGAGAGAGAGAGAGAGAGAGGGAGGGAGACACAGAATCTGAAACAGGCTCCCACCTCTGAGCTGCCAGCACAGAACCCAATGCAGGGCTCGAACCCACGGACCCTGAGATTGTGACCTGAGCTAAAGCCGGGCACTTAGCCAACTGAGCCACTCAGGCGCCACTAGTCTTACCTGTATTTTACAGGTGAGGATTCTGAGGCACAGAGGTGTTTTTTGCTTTTTTGTTTTTTTGTTTTTGGTAATTCGCCTGAAATCATACAACATACAACTAGGAACTACGATGTACTAAGCAAAAGGTAACTTGGTAAGCATAGAATAGAATCTTGGCAAAGGAAAGTAAAAATCCTTGAGGGAAGGCCATTTTATCTGGATCATGATATATTCACTCATTCCAGGTTTCAAACATTTATTGGGAACCTACTATTTGCTGGGCGCTGCTTCGACACCAGGCTTACCAAGGTGAATTTAACAGTTAAGTGCCACCCTCCTGGGACTCAGAGTCAAGTGGGAAAGACAAATAATTACAGCAGCAAGAGATCTACACATTGAGAGACAGGAGGAGGAAGCATTTAAATTGTATTTGGAGAGATTAGAGTAGATGTTACAAAGGTGAAGTAAAGGCATAATTGGGTGGAGGAAATACTTTACGCAAAGATGATGTGCCAAACACAAGCATACTTTGCAGGAATGGAATAAGAAAAGCATTGTATTAATTAAGGTAATACTGCAGTATAATAATATCCTGAACTAGTTCAGCTTTCATTGTGGGGATCAAGAGAAACAGATGAGGGGCCCCTGGGTGGCTCAGGCGGTTAAGCGTCCAGCTTCGGCTCAGGTCATGGTCTCACGGTTTGTGGGTTTGAGCCCTGAGTCAGGCTCTGTGGTGACAGCTAGCTCAGAGCCTGGAGCCTGCTTCCAGTTCTGTGTCTCCCTCTCTCTCTGACCCTCCCCTGCTCATGCTGTCTCTCTCTGTCTCTCAAAAAAAAAAACAAAAAAAAAAAAACAGATGAGTTTGAAATATATTCCTGACGTATAATTGACAAGACATGGTGATTGACTAAATTAGGGGGTGGGGAGTGGAGGTGGGGCTAGCAAGAGAGAGTGGGGAGCTAACGCTAACTCCTCTAGATCTAGTGTGAGCACTTGGGTGGTCACTCAAGACAGGTTTTTGGGGGGAGGATGGGCTTCTGTTTTGGACTTGCTGAGTTTGAGATGCCTGTAAGATAGGTATCTGATGTCGAGGAGCAGGAAGCTGGTTTGTGGGAGAGAAGGGAGAGGCATATTACATGGTGGCTGAAGCCATGAGGATTAATAAATTGGGGGCAGTGTGGTGATCTGGATTGGCTAGAAGGCAGGAGCAGAAGTGGAGAGGGGCCAGCATTCCTCTGCTTTCAGTAAACCTCTGTTTAAATTTTTAGGTTCTGTTTTGTCTGCTTTGACTTGGTAGAAGTCTTGTCTTTTGAAGTAAGTGCTTTAAATAACTCTTTTATTTATGGTTGCTGTCCTAAAATTTATACAAAAACTGTTTTGTTATTTTTATTGCAGTGGTGCTTACATATGAATTCTGTCCAGAGTCACAGAGTATGCACCAAAAAAGTGCATCTGGAGTTTGGATCCTTTTAAAAGGATCTGGTTAGAACTTTTAGACTTCATTTTAACAAGTTTCTCTAAATTTTACCACCAGTTCCTTAACCAAGCTCACAAATAGTAAAATGGGTGGATTTAAATTTATTCATTCTCCTCTTGATTATCTCCTTGAAGGCAGAGAGACAAAAAAGGATCTGAAGACCCTACAGAGTGGACAGCGAGCACTGTACTGACTCCGGTCTCTCTGCCCCCACACATTGTGAATGATTTCCCTCTCAATATCTGGCATTTTAAAAATCATAATTAAAAATGTTTTTCTTTTTGGAGAAGTTTTATTCATCTCCTCCAAATATTGTAGAAATTGAAATAGAGGTTATAATTTCATTCTAGAATAGATGGGATAACAGCATCATCTTTATTGCCAACTATAATATAAAATATTCTGAAGTAGCTAAATTAACATCAGTTGTGAAAGTCAGCGTTATTTATAGGCATCAGACGTTTATAGAAGTGATTGGGTTCATTATAAATGATGTGGAAGTCTCAAGGACCTTGGACATGAGATTCTGGTAATTTATTACGCAACAGTAGAAATCTAAGACACCTCCCTTTCTCCTCTGGACGGTGCCTTGCCTGCCATGCCTTGTATAGAGTACATGTTCATTAAACACTGAAACGACGAAAAAAGACTTACTTTTGAAAGTTATTTGCATTAGGCGGTCTGATTGGATAAACTTTTGTGCCAAGTATGGGCAGCAACCAGTTAACATGTACTTTGGTTACCAGACTGGCTGTAGCCAATCATAAGCTATCACTTTCTTCTATGTCATAGTAGTTTGCCATTTAACAAAGTGACTCAACCAGATACTGCTTCAGTTTGTTCCTGACAGTATGTGCAGGCTCAGTATTAAATTGAATGTCTTTGGATTTGATTTTTGGATTAGTTTCAAGTAGTCATTTGTTTTTCTGTCCTTGATTCATTGCCACTTAATACCAATCTCAAATCCAAGAAACATATTCTTGTGCGTCTTGGAAATAGTCGATTGCAGTGGAGGACATATTTATTTTGTCTCAGGATGAGGTCTGCCTCTTTGATTATGTGATTAGAATATTGGTTTTTGCTTGGTTTAGAATTATTATTTGAAAACGCCTAACCTAAAATTTTTATTTCCTCATCTGTGGACTTCAGTCTGGTAGATGGGACATTGAACTCCACTAGGTAGAGTTTGCTAAGACCACGAAGACTTTAATTTTTCTACAGCTGCCATCTTAAAGGGCCTACTCAAATCATAGGCCTCCAGGTAAGGGCTTCTTTATTAATGGTAGAATTTGTGGACCTCTCACCTAATTTTGTATAATATCATAGGCAGGACCCTTGCCAGGTAACTCTTGTATTTGACCTTGTGTTCCATTTCGTTCCCTTCCCCCTCCCTTCCCCAGGTGATGCCCTGTGGGGTACCTGGAACTGTCTGCTCTGAGTCCAGTGTCTGGAGTTGGGCCCCATTCGTCATTTGTAGTGTAGTCAGAGCAAGGGCTGAGAAAATCACCCTCTTTTTAAATTTTTGTGTGTGTTATTATTGTTTTTAAAACTCTCATTTTGAAAATGATGCTCTGGCCTTCAGCGTAGGAGGTGCTGTGCTTGGTTAGTGGTGTGTGTGGGTGTGTGTAAGGTTGGCCTTGACTCTGAGTGCTTCCGACTGATGCTTAAGATTGTAAAGTTTTGGGTGCTTCTTGTTAGTATTTCCTCTGAATGTACAGAAACTGGGGGCAAGTTTCTGGAGAGATTGAGTGTTGGATGTGGTGGTTTTACTTGGGTGAGAAGAGGAAAGAATATACTGGGAACTATCTCATAGTAGGTGTTCCTAAATTGTATTTTTCTGGTGTTCTTATAAAATCAGAATACAAAACATACTGCATTAGATCTACTACATGCCCCTGATTCTAAAATAGAAAAGGTTGTATTCCCCCTCCCACGTTTTAGTGTTTTGAGTTTTTTTTTAATGTTTTATTTTTGAGAGAAAGAGAGAGGAGAGGGAGAGAATGTGTGTGGGGGAGGGGCGGAGAAGGGGAGACAGAGGACCCTAAATGGTCTCCGAGCTTTCAGCAGAGAGCCTGATAGGAGGCTCATCCTCACCAATTGTGAGCTCATGACCCGAGCCAAAGTTGGACACTTAACTGACAGAGCCGCCCCGGCGCCCCAAGTATCTTATTTTCCCCCCAAATGTGATAACATACCATAAGTGAAGATGTAATACTTAAAATGACAAATTATAGGAAGGTAAAATGAGAACTTTTGTATGTATTTATTTTGCTTTTAGAAACTCCTGTGGCCCTCCCCTGCACGCACACGTTACAAGAGTTGCCTGGTGTTTACATGGGCCTTTGCAAGTACTTTCTGTTAAACTAAGATGATAATTTTCAAGGTGGATGAATACTTTAAAAATACACCCAAGAGTTGCTTCCTCTGTGCTTTATTAGCAGTTCTGTCCCCTGGAATCATATACTGTTGTTTAATTCATAGGGACTCTGCCGATGACAAAGATAAGGAACTAAACTGATCTCACTGTTTTGATCAGCCTCTCTGGGTGAAGGTAGCCAGGTTATATGTGAAGGAAGTTAGCTGCACATGTTACTAAATCCACATCCCAGTCAAAGAACTGGTGGGCTTGGGACTCGTAGCCTCTGGAGTGTGAGTTGCTCACCTACTCTCCTTTTGTTCCCTGCTCCAAATTTATTTATTTATTTATTTTTTAAATGTTTATTTATTTTCAAGAGAGAGAGAAAGAGCACGTGAGCAGGGGAGGGACAGAGAGAGAGGGAGTCACAGAATCCGAAGCACGTTCCAGGCTCTGAGCTATCAGCACATCATGACCTGAGCCGAAGTCAGACGCTTAACTGATTGAGCCACCCAGGAGCCCCTCCAAATTTATTTTCTATCAGTATCTTCTTCCACAAACATCTCAAGGAAATAGCAGTACGTAAATCTTAGAAACAAACAAGCACCGCATCATGTTGGCTCTACTTTTGGCTGAAGTTTGTCCACTTAATTCATAAAAGATACTTCTGACCTTTTTTTTTTTTTTTTTTATCTGAGTCTCACCAATTCTTCTGCTTAAAGGTTTATGTCTTTCCTTTTCTGGCCATAATGTATCAAGTGGGTAGATGCTCCAAGGTACCGGCAATCCAGCAATCACTCGGGGAGTGTGTATAGGAGTAATATTTGTAGGGCACTGTGGCACTATCTCTCAAAACAAAAAACCGTGCACAGGCTCTCAGGCTTGCTTGTACTTATGTTCAGATACACCTGTTTGATGGGTGGTTTGCTGCGGTAAACACTGGGAAACCACACACAGTCTGTTGGAATTCTTTACAACCTTTAGAAAGAATAGTTCTCTGTGTGCCTCCGGGGCGGGGCGGGGAGTATTTGCTGGTACATGCCCTTTTTTTGGTTTCGTGCATTTTTTGGTTTTGTTCCTGAAGCTACAGAACAGGGGTTGTCTTTAGGCTTTGGAAGAGGATTTGGGTGTCTGGAAGGAAACTTTTACTTTTCATTTGTAGCTTCTTAGAACTTCTGAATTGACTTGTTCTAGTCTTACTTTATTTAACTGATGCCCAGTTCTCATTGTGAAGAATTGATTTTGGAAGACCCAACAAAATGCTGACCTTTGTAAGGTAGTTCTTAAAGGTACTACCTCTGGCAGTAAAGAAAAAGCGATAGTGGTAACTTTTACCCATGTTTCAGAATTTTGGACACCCAGTCCCTTAACAGTTTATTAATAAGTTTTCAATATTTGATTGAATTTGTATTTAGAGTCCAAAGCTTGCTTGCTTGTTTGTTTGTTTATTTATTTATTTATTTATTTTTATTTAGAGAGAGAGAGAGAGAATCTCAAGCAGGCCACACTCAGCACAGAGCCCGACACAGGGCTCAATCTCATGACCGTGAGATTGTGACCTGGGCTGAAATCAAGAACCCGACACTTAACCAGCCGAGCTATCCAGGTGCCCCAAAAGCTTCCCTTTTTGATTTGAATACCTAGCCGACACTTTTAGGTTTTTAAAGTTGATTTCACGAAGTCTTTATTCCATCTGGTATCCAGGGGTAAATAAATAGATGGAGAAATAAATTTTGTGACTTCAAGATTTTGGGCTCGCTATTTAAAGGCAGAGTGTACTGTAAAAGATGGTAGGAAAATTGTTTAAAGTAGGAAAACTTGTATATTGCGGAGAAGCTCTAGTTCCTGGAAATATGTGCAGTTCTTCTTCTAACTGGAAGTTGAGTCTTTTCCTGGCTCCTCAAGGCCAGAAACATTTTTTCTCTATTCAAACCAAACAAAGAAGTTGGTAGTGTTAAGGCTGGTAAGTTCAACATGGGACTGGACATCCAAACTGCATTCAGTGAATATTTTTTATGGTTGATTGACTCTGGGGCTCCAGCAATAGAAATGTATTTATTAGTGATAAACTTAGTCATTGGATTTAGGATACATATCTGTCTTTGCTTGTATGAGCGGGGAAAAGTTACTCTTCCAAAGTGTAATCCATAGGCCTCTCAGAATGGGCATTCAGATAATAATTTGATTAGGCTGATAAAGATGAATCTTTTCTTCAAAGGAGAAGGTTTTCAGGAAATAAAGGAGCCTTTTAAAAACATCTTGAGGATCAGAGTCAAATGTCTGTGCAGCTTAATCAGTAAAGGTTTGGTTGAATTGAAAGGGGAAAGAGGTTCATAGAGGGCCAAGAACAAAACAGAGTGGCACATTTATCTTTGTAACCCCACATCCTTAGGGAGGAATGCAGTCCGTATGGCCACTTTAGTCCTGTTGTGAATGTAGACTGAGCAATGGAATTGGGCAGTCTGATAGTTGATTTAATTTGAACAGTCACATTAGGTAAGACTGGAAAGCTAGATTGGGGGACGTCGATGTTAGGTGTGTCTCCTGGTTTGTTACTAGTATCCTTTCTAATAATGGAGATCAGTGCGAAGCCAGTTAGCACCAGTTCAGGTGGGAGAAAACTGCACAGAAATGGATGAATGTGAAATGCGTTAGGAAGCAAGACCACTTGACCGGACTTGCTGATAGATGGGCCAGGAAGAGAGGGCTTGGGCTTGAGGAGTCGGGTAGAACATGGTGCTGTTTGTTTCATGTCATTAGACATCACAAATAAATATTAGAGGATGAGAGAAATTGTGCTTTTTATTAATCCATTGAACTTATGGCTGAGGAGAGACAGATCTTGGGGGAAAGGCACTGGTTTTTTGGAGATTCAGGCAGAGGGAGAGAAAGAGAGACTCTTACGCAGGCTCCATGCTCAGCACAGAGCCTGATGCAAGGCTCGATCCCATGATCCTGGGACCGTGACCTGAGACGAAATCAAGAGTTGGACACTCAACTGACTGAGCCAGGTGCCCCTGGAAAGTCTTTCCTAAAGTATTAGGACACATGATTTGTTCCCAGGGTGCAGCCTTGAAAGTTGGCACGAGCCTCTCAGCGACTAGCCCAGGTCTCCCATAATGGTGCTCAGAATTCATCGGAAAAAAGAGCACACTTTTCAACAGAGTTGCCACTTGAAAATGCAATGGAATTGAAAGCTAGGGTTTATCAATATATCTTCTATCAGATATTTTTCCAGTTCCTACATGTTGAGTAAAAGGCCATACCTGATCTAAGAATCAGTTAGTCTCAGGAATTGTGAAGTTTCGGATTAGGAGTTGAAAGACTTGAGTTCTGAATTCAGACCCCTTCACAGCCATGTGACCGTGACAGAGTCTAACCTCAGCCATTTCCTCGTGTGTTAAGACACTTGCCCTGCATGCCTCCCGGAGCTGTTAAAAATCCCAAATAAGATCGTGAATGTCAAAGTACTTGGGAGACTGAAGCACAGTGATGTTGGTGAGGAAATGCTATATAGTTTCAAGCATTTAACACTGAGGGACCTTGGAAGTCTTTTTAACGAAGACCAGGAGGTTGGGGCGGTAGCGCCCCGGCTGGGCCTCTTTGGCGAATCTTGAGGCCGTGGATTCCACTAGGTTGTCATAGCTAACTGTATGGATTCATTCAGTGGCCTTTGTAATTCTTAACCCAAGTGTCTTGTGAAACAGGCGACCCCGGGTCAGTGCTGGAAAGATGACAAAATGTAAAAGGAGGTTGGGTTTTGCTGTCTTATTTGGTAGTTCGAACAGGATACCTGGCCTTCAGTCCAAAATGAAAGGCAGCAAAATATGGTTAGGATTTTTGGCTCTAAGTTTTCTCCCTTCTAGTTGACCTTTGGATGATGGTGTGAGATTTTGTTTGGTTTCCTTGGGAGTGTCTTTTCCTTAAGTGAAAAGTGAAAACATGCCGGAGGCCTGCTAGCAGTTGAAAGCAGCTGTTGGTCAAGCAAAAGAATGGCAGGGAGAACAGGTGGGGGGGGAGGGGGGAAGAGAGCAAAAGAGAAGGGAGGAAAAAAGTGTGATTCGAAGAAGAGAAAAATGCTTAAATCATTTCAAAAAGTCTCAAGTTTTCTTTAAAAAAAAAATCTGTCTTTGAGTTCAGGCACTAAAATTTGAGGTGATTAAAGAAGAGGGGATTAGATTAGTCCTTTGAGGGGAATGAATAGAAATAGGGAAGGATGGAGGCTAAGTGTTGAGGAGGGTAGAAGGTAGGTTGGTGGCGAGGAAAGAGAAGGTCCTCTATGGACACCTGGTTCCTTGTCTAAGGATTTCATCTCTGGAGACAGGCCGCTGTGAGTATTCGTTGTATTTAAAATGTGCTTTCTGGGGGCGCCTGGGTGGCTTGGTTAAGCGTCTGACTTTGGCTCGGGTCATGATCTTGAGGATTGTGACTTGGAGCCCCACGTCGGGCTCAGCACTGACAGTGCAGAGCCTGCTTAGGATTTTCTCTCTCTTCCCCCCTCTCTCTCCATGCCTTCCCCACTTGTGCAAGCACATGCACTCTCCCTCTGTCTCAAAATAAATACTTAAAAAAAATTTTTTTTAAATGTGCTTTCTGGCTGAGGCATGTAAAGTCAGCTTCCTCTTTCCTCTGCTTACGTAGTCTCAGTGCTGTGTAATTCCCATCGGCTGGGAAAAGTACTTTACCAACATGAGCTGGGTTTTTCATTGTTATTTTTAAATTTTTTTAATGTTTATTTTTGAGAGAGAGGGAGAGAGCACATGCGAGCAGGGGAGGGCCAGAGAGAGAGGGAGACACAGAATCTGAAGCAGGCTCTAGGCTCCACGCTGTCAGCCCAGAACCCAATGTGAGGCTCGAACTCACAAACCACAAGATCATGCCCTGAGCCAAAGTCGGACTCTTAACCGACTGAGTCATCTAGGCGCCCCTAGATTTTTCATTAAGAAGATCTGAACTGAATTCATTGGCCTTTTTTGGTTGGATTCAGACTACATCATTACTGACTACTTAAAATATTTCTCTGATGTTGATTTTTAAGAATCTTTTCTAATTTTCTTTTCCTTCTAAATTCGTTGTTTTTGAAATGTCTTAAAAAGGCAAACAAAAAGTATAGAGAGATCGTGTGACAAACATCTTCAGCTGAAGTCCTCTTTATGTACTTTCTCGGTTCTTTTGCCCACCCTCAGTCCCCAGAGACAACCTGTTACCACAAATTTAGTGTGCATCCTTGCCATGCAGAGAGAGGGAGAGAGAGAGAGAGAGAGAGAGAGAGAGAGTGTGTGTGTGTGTGTGTGTGTGTGTGTGTGTGTGTATAAAGAGAGAGAGAGAGAGAGAGAGAAAGAGAGAGACAGAGAATATATAAATTCTGTTGCAGTGTTTTTGCCTCTTAGTGTTTTTCAAGGTCTGTCTGTCTAGATATGTATAAATCTAGGTGCCTCATTTTAGCTGTTCAATTTTTATTTCCCTGTGAATATTTCCGTTTTTCCAAACCTTTTGATGGATCTTTTCCATTGTCTGCATTTATTTGCCATTGCAGACAAAACTCCAGTGGCCTCACGTGTGTGCCTCCTGGTTTCCTTGTCCTCCTCCTCCTCGTTATTATTTCTGCTTTGGTGGTTTGATTCTTTTCCCCCTAAGTATCTTGTTTGAATTCTCCCCCTTGGCCCACCACTTTGGTATTCACAGTCGTCATGTGGGGGGAGAGGGAGCGATGAGGAAAACCTTTCATAACTTGGAATGCCAACTTCTTTTATTAGAGTCAGAGGCTCTGAAAATTTCTTTTCCTGTAGATTCTTTTTGGAATCTGATAAATTTGGCAACTTTTGCATTTCAGTATTTTATATTTTTATTGTCTCATATCCAGTGGCTGTTTTTCATAAACGTCGGTAACTCCTCACTTTTTCCTTTTCTCCCTTTCTCTTTTACTGCCTTTTTACCGAGAACTTCCTCCCCACTAAGGGTAGGGCTGTTTAATAATCTCCAGTCCAGTTCAGTCAATTCCTGTGTTGCTTTCTAGGCTCAGCCTGATCCAGACAGAGCTGGTATTTATAGAAGAGCTTCTTGGAGCATGCTTAGCCAAATTAAGCATTAAAACATAATAAGCCTTCCCTTTATATTAGAATTATTACCCATAAATTTTGTTGAGGGACCATATGTTTCAATCATCAGTGGTTTTCATTTGTAATTTTTTTGCCTGGAGTCTTACATCTCCTGTGCTTTATTCATTATTGCTAGGTTGAGTACATTTTTAACTTTTGTGTTCCATGTCTTTCCCCCTTTAAACGTGGATGCTATTCAGAGCTCCGAGCACTTGGAATGCTGAAGTGTTACAAACGAAAACTGTTACTCTTCTCTAATAATATACTCTGCCTGCCGCAAGTGTTTGAGGAGGACTTCCTTGCTTAACAACTAATTTGGGCCGCCACCTCCTATATGAATAGATAGGATATTTTCACCTCACGAATATGTGAACTATCTTTAAGAATTTGAGAAGAATTTATGTGCAAAGTATTCTGTTAAACTTTAAAAATTTTTTTATTTATTTTTGGGGTGGGGGGTGGGGCGGAGCCGGGGAGACAGAGGATCCGAAATGGGCTCTGCAGTGACAGCAGAGAGCCCGACGTGGGGCTCGAACTCATGAGCCGTGAGATATCGTGCCTGAGCCGAAGGCAGATGCTCAACCGACTAAGCCACCCAGACCCCCGCAAGCCATTTTTTTAAACAATTGATAAGACCTTAATGTGGAAGCCTCAGTAATCAGTATTAACTGTAGAATATCAGGTGCCTGTGTATTTTCTCTCAGTTTTGTTCATGTCTTACGGTTCAGGTCGCAAGTACTGTTTAGAAAATAACCTTTGGATCTAGGTTTACTTCAACTTTAACCTGGATGAAGTATTCCATCAAAAATATAAGCTCCTATCTGTAGGCTCAGACATATCTGTCATGTGAGCCAGTAGCCCGGTTTGCTTAGTCATTTCCCGAATGCCACGGTAATCACTAAGTTTGAATGGAGATCTTTACCCTCTCTTGATCACAAGTCCCACACGTAGGCTGGGGAGAAGTGTCCTTATTTAAAATCTTTCTTTAGAATAAAATTATGTGCTTATATGATACACTAACACTATGGAGTTGTGTTTTCCCACTCACTCTGCAAACTCTGCCATGAAATATTTGGACATCTAAATCAAAAATAATTTTTTTTTCTCCCAAGTGTAGCCACCTCTTTGGGATATTTCATCTGGATAATAACCGAGGCCTTCTGTTTCTGTAGGAGTAAAAATATAAAGAACTTCCTTTTTGAAATTATATTTTGTTCAGATAAATCGTTTTAAAAACACCTTACATCCAGGGTGCCTGGGTGGCTCAGTTAGTTAAGATTCTGACTCTTGATTTTGGCTCAGGTCATGATCTCACGGTATCCTGAGTTTGAGCCCTACATCCGGCTCCCTTGCTGACAATGCAGAGCCTGCTTGGGATTCTCTGTCTCCCTCTGTCTCTGCTCCTCCCCCACTCCCACTGTCTCTGTTTCTCTCAAAATAAATAAATAAACTTTAAAAAAAACCGTACTTTCCTTCTGTTAAAATAAAACATGCTCATTTAAAAGCAAACAAACAAACATAACAAAAAAACCCCTTAAAAAGCATAACTAAAGGCAGCAGTCGGTCTTCATGCTCTGCTATATCTTGTCAAGGAGTCCCCACAGCGGGCTCCCTAGTCACCACTGCGACAGGCGTACAAGTGAGTCCTGGAGTATGTCTGTAGTGGATGTGAGTAAGCCCTGTCTTAAGCAGGCTCCACGCTCCGTGTGGAACCTAATATGGGGCTTGATCTCACAACAGTGAAGATCATGACCTGAGTCAAAACAAGAATTGGACACTTAACCAACTGAGTCCCTCGGGTGCCCCTTTAATTGTATAAAGATGAATTATCAGAAGCAAGCACAGTACCTATATAACCACCAATTAGACCCAGAACTACGTCCTTGCTGGCACCCAGAAGCAGCTTGCTGTATTGTGTATTCCTTCTAGATCACACCCTGTACTCTTGTGCAGAGTCTGGCATTTGTGACGATCATTTTCTTTATGATTTTACCACCTAGGATTCCTTGCAAACCATTATAGTTTAGTTTTGTCTGTTTTTGAACTTCATGTACATGGAATAATACAGTATGTGTTCTTTTGTGTCTTCTTTCAGAACCTCACAGTATATTTGTTACTTTTATCCATGTTGTTATGTAAAGCCCTAGTTTAATTTTGTTGCCGTATAGCGTCCTGTTATGTGAATATACCATTATTTGTGTATCCATTCTGCTGTTGATGTTTTGGCTCTTAAGAGCACGTTTGGCTGTCATGCTGCTATGAACGAACATTCTTGTTTATGTGTGCTGACGGACGTGCAGGAATTTCTCTGGGCTATGTTTGGGAGTGGAATTGCCTGATCTTCAGTTTTTTAGATAATAAACTGCTTTTTCAGGACTGCTTGTATTAACTTGTCCTCCTGCCAACAGTGTGAGAGGTGTCCCTGTTCTTCCTAGTCCTCACCAACATTGTCAGACTCCTTAAATTTTGCCAATCCATTGGGCCTGAAAATGTTCACGATAGCAAATTAACTGAGAAGCCAAAGCCTGAAACTTAAAAAAAAGAGAGAGAGAGAGTAAGGGACAAAAGGTATTGGTTTCTGTTTTAAGAGTCACTGATATTCAAAGCATTTTCGTTTCTTAGAGTTGGTCAGCATCTTCTGCTTAGGAGTACTTATGCAGTCTTAAGTCTGTCTGTCTACCCTTAGAGGGTCAGAACCCAGTCTGGTCTGTCTGTTTTTTTTTAACCACTGTATCTGAAAGAGTGTCTTTCACAGTTGGTGTTGAGTAAATATTTAACAAACGAATTCATCCTGACTTGCTACTCTTAAACCTTCTGATCAAAACTGACCTGTTCTAGTGTCTGAGTTAAGGACCGTTTTTGGTGAGGCCTCCTTCCATTATTGATAGTAACCTGACTGGTTTACGAAAATAAGAAAATAACATCAACAGCAGTTACCCGGGTATCAGTTAAAGTTAGTGTTTGCATTTTTTAAAAATTTTTTAATTTATTTTTGAGAGAGAGAGAGACAGCTTGAGCAGGGGAGAGTCAGAGAGAGGAGTCCCAGGATCTGAAGCAGGCTCCAGGCTCCGAGCTAGCGGTCAGCACAGAGCCTGACGCGGGGCTCTAACCCACAAACAGTGAGATCATGACCCGAGCCGAAGTCAAACGCTTAACTGACTGAGCCACCCAGGCGCCCCAGTGTTTGCATTTTTAAGAAAGGTTTCTATTTTTAAGGAATCACCCACAGTGTATGCAGTACTTCGTTTTCCCACGAAAGGGGAAGATAGTGCTAGAATTTTCTGCTTATATTAGGCCCCTAGAAGCCTTATCCCTGTGTCTGTTTTCAGTTACTTTGTAGGCTGTGGGAGATTATTGGGGTGGCGGTGGTGTTTAGCCAAGACCTCTCCCCACTCTTCAGTAGGAATCTTACTGTGTCCACTACTAATTCCAGCCATTGGAGGCGTGACTTTGTTTAAATGAATCTTGCTTTAGTGTAATTGACCCACAGAGCACTTTTTATAAAAGGTATTTTACAGGATAGTGAAACACTAAGTCTTTTAACAGTTTGTGAGGTGCTGACAGACATGGCAGTGAACTTCCCCCCTTACCCACAGACATAGGCCAGTTGATTAGAAGAATTAGCTTGGATTTTTCGGATTTTCATATCTAAGTATAATCTTTTTGAGAGAGGACTAAAAAATGGAATAGCCAGAATGAGTGATATAAGAATGGTAATTTTGGCTAGTAAATCCTAGCAAATGTATCACCTGCTTTTATAAGATTTTTCTTTTTTAGAACAGCCAAAGTAAGGAAAGACTTGGAGATTCAGAATCTAGTTAAGTCTGATTCATCATCTCTATTTTCAACAGAGATTTCCTGCTAGACAAGACAAATTAGAGTCTTTCTACTGACTTAACTTGGTTGAGTTTTTACATAGTTTTATTTTAAACAGATCATGAGGCAAAAAGCAGAATGAAATGCACAGAAATATTTACCAAGACTTTTAAAAATGCACATCTTGAGTGCAGTCTACTGTTTCATATCAGTGCAAATAGTATGTAAAGTTGAAAGTTGTATAAGATAAACATGTAAGATTTTTTTTTAATAATGAACATCACAAACAGTGTTAAAAAACCATTTTTCATAAGTGGCTTCAAAAGAAGTTTTATCCTAACTATTCTTTCCTGGAGTAAACCTCAAAAGAAGTTTTATTCTAAATATTCTTTCCAAGAGTAGACCATGGCTATTTGTTCAGATCTCTGGTGACTATAGCATATAACATAAGGCTTTACACTCTGGTGGAAAGGAGAAAAGGTGTTCGGATTAAAAAAAAAAATTTAATGTTTACTTATCTTTGAGAGGGCAAGACAGACAAACAGAGCACGAGTAAGGGAGGGGTAGAGAGAAAGGGAGACACAGAATCCGAAGCAGGCTCCAGGCTCTGAGCTGTCAGCACAGAGCTCGATGCCAGGTCTGAACCCACAAACCACGAGCTCATGACCTGAGCTGAAGTCAGACACTTAACCGACTGAGCCAACCAGGCGCCCTGGTGTTTGGATTTAAATTTGTAATCGGGGGTTGATAATACATGGTATGGAGACTTTACAGTGAGATTTTTTTTTTTCCCTAGAAAAGATCTTCAGGGAAATTAGGATTACAGTTTATATAAGGAAATACCTTAAAGCAAGTCAAAGGCTTCATTTTATTCCATTAAAGGCATTTGATTCTGAGCAGATTGCCTTTGTGTATGATTGCAGAGCTCATCTCTCTATGGGTAACTTAAAAAATGCTTCTGCCACTCTGGCTAGCTTCTTAAAATTTTTACTTTTTTTGTATGAGATTCATGCCTCATAGGTTTGTGTGTGTTTTTGTAGAGTTTTATTGGGTAAAATAGGTATTACTACATTTTAGTCTCTTAAAATCTGACACACATTGTTGGGAGCCAGGAAATTCTGTTAAGACAGACATTCTGTCTGACTTTCCCCTGCTTTGCCTGCCTGTGTGGTTTTACTTTTTCCTTGTGTCATGACTTTGGGAATGAACATTTATTTAAAGCTGAGAACTTCCTGCCTGTCCTTTGTTCCGTGTGGTTTAGTTAGAACCTTAACGTTAGCAAAGAAATCGGCTTATTTTTAATAGCTTTAGCAGAAGAGAGAATTGATGTCCCGCAGGTGGATTGTAGGTAAGGAGCACGGGCACGGGTCCATGTGAGCAGTCATCAGGTCTTTTCTGGTAAGACCCCACTTAAAGGAGATTAAAGCAAGAATATACTTCGGTCTCCCTTCTCCTCCTCCTCCTCCTCCTCCTCCTCCTCCTTTCTTCTTTCTTCTTTCTTCTTCTTTTTCCAGAAATACTTTTCCTTTTATTTCAGAGGGAAGGAAATAAAGTCAGCCCCTTCCCATTCCCACACCCCACCTCTTAGCTCAGTCTCTCTTTCGTAGTGGAAGGGAGGTCTAAGAGTGTGTCTCATAAAGAACAGTCTTGCCAGAGAATTCTGAATTCTCTACAGCTGGATGGTGGCAGTTAATGCTGTGCTGACGACACTTGGTGGCCCTTGCACCGTACCGGACCCCTCTGGGGGTAGATGGGCCTTTTCGGCTTCCGAGTTCACAAACGTATCCCAGACACTATGCCCTGAGCCCGGTTTAGAGGTCTTCTGGTACGTATTCCTTGAACTCCTTCTGTAGCCTAATTGTGTTAGCAAGAAGTATTTTTAAATGGCTTGACTAAAGGACTGATGGCCAAAGAGAAGTGCATGTTGAATTTGGCTTCTAGAAAAGCCAGAGAGGACTCTGGGAGGTTACACAACCTCTGCCTATTTGTTTCATGAAACGAGTCTTCTGATTTTGAATTCCTTGCAGATTGGACACACTTAAGTTGTATTAGGGCCAAGCCTTTTGTCTGTTTACTATTCGAATTTTATAAAGTTCTTCATAGTTTGTAGTTGAGGGGAAAGGGTGAAAACTAGAACCTCCCAAACCTCGAAACAGCTTTGGGACTATAATTATATAATAAACATATCTTCTTAGCCATATGGTTTTTTCCCCTCTTCCTCCTCCTCCTCTGTTTTTAAATTCTGTTCTAGCTCTTGTTTTAGAATGAATTTTCTCAACCTAGAAGAGAAATCTTTGATAACACGTGGGATGTGTTAAAATCTTCATCTTTCCTAAATTTGCTCTTTGTGGCCCTAGAGATTTTTGCCCAAGCCATCAGCAGAATCAGCACATTATTACAATTTGCGAAAAGAGGGAAGTGGCTGATTATTTGGTTCCTACTATAGAACTTCATTTCTAAAGGTGTTTTCCTTTAGAACTGAGATCCACTTTGAAGCTAAATAGCCCCTTTATAACCAGGTTTGCTTGCTGATTTGGATTCGTGTCATTCCAGGTATCTCCCAAATGATGGATTTTGAAAGTGATGCGTGGAGAAGTTTAATCTGATGAACCCTGTCTGCCTTTTTTTTTTTTAAGCAGTTGGAGGAATTGGTGTGTTTTTTTTTTGTTTGTTTGTTTTGTTTTTTGGGGTTTTCGTTTTCCTAGCAGGGGTTCAGTGATTAAGAGCAGCAGCATGTTACCTGATGGTGTTAGCCCAGCTCTTGCCGAACGTGCTCATGGCCGCCGTGGTTTGTTGTGCTGGGTCTCTGTCCAAGGGGAGGCAAGAAGTTGCTGTGTAGACGCAGTTAGGGCAGCAATCATTTTCCCCTAAGTTCAAAATGACAGGGCGCCTGGGTGGCTCAGTCAGTTGAGAGTCCGCCGTTGGCTCAGGTCACGATCTCACAGTTTGTGGGTTTGAGCCCTGCATCAGGCCCTGTGCTGACAGCTCAGAGCCTGGAGCCTGCTTCTAATTCTGTGTCTACCTCTCTCTCTGCCCCTCTCCTGCTCATGATCCGTCTCTCTCTGTCTCTCAAAATTAAATAAATGTTTAAAAAAATTTAAAAAAAAGAAACAAAAATTCAAGAAGTCTTTCTGGAAGGTCTGAAAGGATGAAGGGATTCACTCCTGCAAGGCTGTTGAGGGGCACCTGCCCCTTTGTAGGACAGACAGACCTTTGTGTTTGGAACAGAGCATCCATTTCATCCTCCCCAATACAGTTCGGGGATAGTGAATTACGCTAACATGTCTGTAGCAACAACTCTTACGTAATTGATAGTTTTTAGGGAGACAGTATGATTCCCTAGCCTTTATGTTAAGTTGGCAATACTTTTTTTTTTTTCTCTTTCATTTTTCTGCTAACTGGGAAGAGTTTCATCCAAAGTGAGAATGATTCCATATTTTAACCTTTGAGCTGGCTGCTAAGGTCTCCTTGGGGACAAGGACATGTTGCAGTTATTTATAACCTGTAGAGAAGGGCAGCAAGGCTGTAAACAGCACACACAGAGGGCTGGAAATCAGGAGGAGCTCCCTGTTGGTTCTCCCACTGCTTTCCATGACTTGAGGCTCTTTCATGTACCTTCTTGTTGGTCTTCGTCGTAGCTTTGTCTGGGTGAACCTTCCTTGCCTCGCCAGTCTATTTCTATAAATCTCTGTCTTGTAACACTCAGACTGAAGAGCAGAAGGCAAAATAGCCTTTTTATGTTATGAGCACATACCTAATTCTTATGATCATTTTGGCGTCTATGCTTGCCTAAGATAATCTTTAAACTGGGAACTCTGAAAGGTACTGAACTGCATACATACTCATATACTTGTTTCTCAGTTTTCCATAAATACAGTAGTTGTAAGAATAATTCAACACTTAATTTAATCAATATTTGGCTATGGCAGAAAATACGTTCTACAGATTAGTCTAGTAAAGAAAAACTTAATTGTGTGTCAAGACATGTTTCAGAGGTAGGTCTGTTTCTGTATATTTACATATATATATATGTTTACATGTGTATATATTTAATGTTCAGTATCTTTTTTACATGCCCATTTTAAGGGAATCAGACCTCATGTCAGATATGCAAATTTAAGGTCAAACCTAAGTAAATGTTAAGGATCTGATTCCTTTTATCAGTATATTGGAATTTTATTATACAGAATTTAACTTGGAAGAGCCTTCAAGGCCCGGCCTGAGTTCCTGGCAGTTCCTGTCATGGTACTTTCTATAGCCAGGATTGACCTGCTCTGCAGACTGTGCTCATGTTACTGTTTTGTGAACTTAGAAACTCCTGTTTAGCTGTGCAGGCTTACGTTTCCTCCCAAGTTCTCTTGGACTTTTTTTTTTTTTTTTTTTTTTTAATCAGAGGAGGGTATAGTTTTGAAACGTATTAAATGAGTTCTTTAGAATTGGAGTGAGATGAACTGATACATTTCTTTTTGAGAATGTTTTATTTTCAACGTGCTCCTGGATTCCTATAGTTCCTATTCATTCAGCAGCTCCCAAATTTTAACCTCGTAGCTAGAGCTTATTAAGGAAAAATATGATCCCAAAAGACAGCAGTCTGGTTATCGACAACTGTCATTGAACAGATAGATATTTGCTGAGTGCTTATTACGATACCATTTTAGGCACAGAGGGATGCTGTTCTCAATTGAGCTTAACTTGCAGCGAGGAAGACACTAGACTAGTGAAGAACTTAAAACAAGATCATTTCAGGTAGTGATAACGACGAAAATAAAGTAGGGTAACGTCACAAGAGGAACAGGCTAGAAGTAAGGGCTCCTTCACATCGGGTGGTCAGGGAAGGCCTCTCTGAAGATACTATACTTAATAGGACATTTAAATGACAAGGAGTCAGCTATGAAAAGATCTGAGGGAAGGAAGCTTTCCAGGCTGAGCAAAGAATCTGATGTGCTCTCTCCGTAGAACTAAAGGCCCGAGGGACTAAAGCACGGTGACCGTGAAGGGTAAGTGTTAGATGAGGTCAGGGACATACACCGAGTTCTTCTTTCTTGACAGTCATGACAGAAGGTAGATTTTATTTGGATAGCAATGGAAGCCACTGAAGAATTCCTATCTTCTCTCTTATAAGGGTCTAATTTATAAGTCATCTTATAACTTAGATAAAGTAATTGTAAAGCCTACTAATTTCTTTAAAAATTTTAAATTTTTTAAATTCTATAAAATTTTAAAAATTTTAGGGGCGCCGCGTTGGCTCAGTCAGTTGAAGGTCCGACTCTTGACATTAGCTCAGGTCACCATCTTCTCAGTCATGAGATTGAGCCCCAGCATCAGGCCCTACACTGGGATTCTTTCTCTCTCCTCCTCTCTTTCCCTCTCTCTCTGCCCTTCCCCCACTTGGGGTATCTCTCTCTCTCTCTCAAATAAATTAAATTTTTTTATTATTTTATTTGAAAATGTAATCTATTCACATGGTTCAAAATTCAAAAAGGACAGAAAGGGAAATAGGATGGAAATGCTCCTTCGCATTCAAGTACCCTTGTTTCCTTCCTTGGAAGTAACCAGTGTCCATAGGGTCTTGTATAGCTTTCAGAGATATTATGTGTATGTTACAATAAATAAGTATTTTTGCCTCTTTAGATAGAACGTCTCCATTTTTTAAACAGATGTTTATTATATTGTCTATTTGTATCATAATTCATTTAATTAAGCCCTAGTTGATGGGCTTTTAGGATATTTCCATTCTTTTGTGATTACAAATAATGCCACAGTGAAAAATCCTTTTATATTTGTTATGTTAAATATGTCAGTAAGGTAAATTTCTAGAAATGAAATTGCTGGGTCAAAGGGTATGTATGTTTCTTGTTCATTCTGATATACATTTCTTTTCATAGAACGTGTAACAATTTATACTCTAATCAGAAGTGTTTTCCTTATCCTGGAGCAAGTGTTATCAAACATTTTGATCTTTGCCAATTCACTGGGTGAATCAGTGTGTGGTTTAATTTGCATTTATCTTATTATGAATGAGAGTTGAACATGTTTTCATATATTTCAGAATCATTGGTATTTACATTTCTGTAAACCATTGACTGTTCTTCACTCGTTTTTCCATTATGCTGCTGGCTTTTTCTTCTTGATCTTTAGATTCACTCAGCACTAACTCATTTTGTTAAAGAATTTGAAAAGAAACAAATACAGTGCTGTATGTCAGTTACATCTCAATGAAGACAAAACTGGTCTTCTTTTACATTTTATGAAGCATGAACCTGAGAAGGGATAGAGAGAAACCCCAGTCTTTCCTTTGCTTACTGAGGCTTCTCTTGATTGTCCTTGGCTTCGTTTTAAGAAGTGTCTCTAAATTTAATAAAAGGTACATTTAGTATTTTGTTAGACCAGATTGAATTGCAGTAAGTTTACATATGACAAATTTTCAAAAGTCATTCAAACCTTGCAACAGAGGAAGTTAGCATGACCTGTAATAATCTATCCTTTGAGTAATGAGAAAGAAGTTATTACCTCAAGGCTGTGTATTACTGAGGACACTGCAACAGAAGAAATACAAACATTACCTTGAGATCACATCAACTCCTCAGAACAATGGATATATCCAAGTTTTCCCATAGTTCTGTGGGATGTTTTTTGTTTCGTTTTGTTGGGGGGGGGTTGTTGTTATTTTTTTTGGTGGTGGTGGTGGGGTGTGTGGGGAGGGGCTTGTGGGGGGAATCTACAATCTTTTTGGCATCTTCTGTTTTGGAAAATGCAGCATCTCTCAGGTTTAAAATAGTTACGACATTGGGAATTTTCCTTACTTGGAAACTGTACAAGGCTTTAAACCAAAAGGAAAAAAAAAAAGGGATAGGCTTTTAAAAAGTCCCTAACAAATCATTCTTTTAAGAAGCGATGTTCCCAGCCATCTAACATGTGCGTGTTTGTGTATTAGGTTGAACCACATGAAATTGCCGACGTTTGACTGTTTTTGGCTTACAAAACAATTTCGTGGTTCAGTCTATTATCTCCACAGTCTTATTCCTGTAATTTTAAGGCTGATGGACATATGGCTATCTTACATATCACATGTATGTGATATACCTGTGTTGGTTGTTGATTTTCTTTAATTTGCTGGATGACTGGGTTAGATTGAAGTTGGAGGAATGCTTATAGGGAATAAAAGAAAGATTAAAAAACTGCAGAAGCTGTTTCTCTCTCTCTCTCTCTCTCCTCTCTCTCTCTCTTTTTTTTTTTTTTTTTTTTTTTGAGTGACCCGGAACTGGGGAGAGGGGCAGAGGGAGAGAGAGAATATTAAGCAGGCTTCATGGTCAGCATGGAGGCTGACAGGAGGCTCAGTCTCATGGTCCTGGAATCACGGCCTGAGCGGAAATCGAGAGTCAGACACTCAACCAACTGAGCCACCAGGTGCCCCAGAAGCTGTCTTTGCAAAACTTTACTGCAAGTGAAACTATTGGGACATTTCCCTTTGTTGTACAGGGAATTCATTTTCTCTCCTCAAATAATCCTGATTATGTAAGAGTTTAGTTCAAATCAAATGATTTGTATTTTCAAAATGAAGGAAATTCTATCCAGTCTCTCTCCCCTTGCAGAACGAAGATACCCTTGATATTGGATGAGAACCGTACTTGTCCTAGGGCTGGTACCTGAGAGTGCCAGGCCAGGAGCTTTTGGCTTTGCATGTAACTCATCCAAAAGAACAAATTAATGATTCTCATTACATTGCAAATCTAATATACTCAGCACTGTTCAAAGGGCTCTTTTAGAGATATGTGAGAGAAACAAGCAGAAAAGTTAATGAACTTGAATGCAACTGGATAAATGTTTCAGTCATCAAAAGTATTTTTGCTGAATGCCTAGTTTTAGGCCGGCTGTGCTAGGTAATAAGGGGACACGAGAAGAGTTGCAAGTTCCTTTTAAAGAGCTTCAGGTCTACTGACGGCAACAGAAGTGTTTCTACATGTAAAAGATGGCCGAAAGGAAGTGTGCTATGTGCGTTCGATTGAAAGCTTTGTCCATCATGACAGCATTAATACATTTTCTTTTTTACTTCTGTTTAATGTCATAGTAAGAAATCATAGTATATTGATTGACTCGAATCTTTTGTCAAAATGATTAACTTTATGGTCTTCTAATACCTGCTAAGACGCAGTCTGCTGGCGATTGCTGTTGGTTGCTAACTTGGTACTACCTTCATTGGAATTTGAGCAGTATTCAGTTGATGGATATCTTAAAGTACTTTTTGAAGTTGATTTATTTTGGGGGGGGGGGCGGAGAATCCCAAACAGGATCTGGGCTGTCAGCGCAGAGCCCGACGTGGGGCTCAATCCCATGAACCATGAGATGATGACCTGAGCAGAAATCCAGATTCAAGACACTTAACCAACTGAGCCATCCAGGTGCCCCAATATTTTAAAGCATATATTTTGGTGTGACCCAGAAGTGTACCCTCATGGTTCAGGATTTCATAGAGAGGACAGGAAAATAGATGGTGTATACAATCGATATGTTCAGCCTCAGAGTTGTCAGCACACTGGGAAGTTTGCTAAGCTTTGGAAAAGAAATTTTTCACCTGAGAACTTGGATGGTCTTGTCCTAACATGTTTGAAGCCAGGGACACTATATTTTGGTGCTGGTTGTCTCCTATAAAGGTTCTCAAACTGTGACCCTCAAGCAGACCTCCTCTTCTCTGAAATTGTTTTTCTGCTGGGCATCTGCAGCAGTTGGCACGAAGTGCTACTGAGTTCATGTAACACCAGGCTACTTTGCTGATGATCACTTTGCCCTCCGTGCCTGCTAGGAGTGAAATTAATTAGCCTGGTGCTGTCCTAGTCAATTTCCCTCTCAGCAGGTTGTGTGGTCAGAGCTCCTCTCAGTCTGGGGCTGATCGTCCAGTCCTACTAGCCGCTGGGTTGGATATTTCTTTAAAATTGGAATAAAGCTGATATTTAAAAAAAAGACTTGGCTACAAAATAAGCGGGAAGCAAAAAAGATAGGGGAAAAAAATGGCCAAGACCAAAGTAGTACTTTTTTCTTTTTCTGGTTGTTTTAATGGACTGTGGTGCAGTAACAATTAAGCTATTAAAATAAACTGGTTTTTAAACTTGTGTTTTTTCTTAGGCTTAGAGAATTCTTAATTATTAGATGCATTTGAAGTCGTTTTTAAAACTTCCAAATACACTTGAGATAGTATTTTATGCTCCCTCCGTGTAGAGCTGCAGCACACACCTCCAGAGCCAAATTTTATGCTCTTAACATGCAAAACTCACATCTTCGTTGCCAGTCTGCCCCAAAGAGAGTCTCAAGTGGGAATTTTGAAATTTCATTCTGGCTCCTGGAAATAATGATAACTGGGATTTGTAAAATTGCCGAAGGTGCACGTTCTTCTTACTAGACCAGCAGTTCGTGAGAATGTGTTTTCCATCAAGTGGAAGCCCACTCTGATCACAGGTGATCAAGTGTAGCATTTGGATTCCTCACTATATCATGGAATCATGGACTGCAAAAATCAGGAAGGACACAGTACCACTGCTTTGCTTAGTTTGCTAGCTTAAGTGAAACAGCATGTCACGTGTAAAACCGGTAACTCCATCTCTGATTACATAGGATGCTTTAGTTGTGAGTTGCTGTTGGATAGTGTTTAAAACCAGTGGGGACTCTGGTAATAACAGTGGTATTACTCAGGATGCAGCTGTGTCTTATTCTTTTGTTTTAATTTTTTTAAATGTTTATTTTTGAGAGAGAGACAGGGCATGAATAGGGGAGGGCTGGAGGGGGCAGGACACACAGATGTCAAAGCAGGCTCCAGGCTCTGGGCCGTCCGCACAGAGACTGATGACGTGGGGCTCGAACTCATGAACTGCGAGATCATGACTTGAGCTGAAGTCGGATGCTTAACCGACTGAGCCACCTAGGCACCCCCATAACTGTATCTTATCCCCTTCCATGTGTATTACTTAATTGGCCAGTGAATGTCAACGAGTTGAGTGATTTATCTTTTCATTTATCACTCTTTCTACACAGGATTTGAGGCAGTTTCCAGAAGTAGTTAACCTATAAAAGAGTAAACAGTTGAGGGAATTACAGCAAGGGGAATAACAGTGTTAAGAAAGTAATAAAGCCATTACAGGATGAGCATATGAGCCTGTAGAGTCAAGAGCGGGCTTACAGATTTGTCTCAGAGCTTCCTAGTAGCCAAGCAAAGAGGGCGCCATTTGTGCATAGCTGGAAATAAATCAGCCAGGTGTTCAGGAAAGAAATGTCTGCCTTTGCTATTATAAACCCGTGTTTGATGAAATGGAATACGTCCTTACTGTATTCCTACAATACAATGTATTTAAAAAATAAAGCAGAACAGAAGGAAGAATAGTAGATACTCAAGTGGCTCTCATCCCGAACTGACAGGAACACTCATTGTCACATTTGCCGCAGACCATCCTCATGTGAGAAGAAACCAGGAAGAGCAACTCGAGCCACCGTCTGTCCTTGGCCCGACCTCGTCTTCTCCCCTGCTCTCCCACTGCGAATCTGACGCATAGCTTGTCACTGTTTCTCCTTTTGTGTTTTTTCACTTCTACTGAATGTACATATCTGTAAATAATATATAAATCTTAAATTTGCATAAGTAAGGTCCTGAACATGCCATTCTGAAACTTGCCTTTTTTTTTTCATTAGCGTTGTTTGATCTCATCTCTGTGGTGCTGCAGATCTAGTTCATTAATTTTAAATCCTGAAATATGGTTTTCCATTATATGGAAATAACCCAATTTAGTTTTCTATTTCCCTCCTAATGGATTTTTAGTTTGTTCTGGTTTTTCACTGTTATAACCAGTGCCACATTGAACAGCCTTTTTTGTGCCTTCTGCCCACAAGCAGAGTTTCTCTGGTTCTTAAAATGTGGTTCCAGGATCAGCACATCAGGGTCACTTGGGAACTTGTTAGAAATGCAGATTGTTGGGCCTAGGTCAGACTTCTGAATCAGAACTGCTGGGGACGGGCCCAGCATGTGATTCTGCTGCGTGCTGAAGTTTGAGAACCTCCCCCCGCCCGTAGCTCATGTACAGTTAACGTAGAATTACCGAGTCCTAGGTTGCATGTATAGTCAACGTATTGCATACAGCAAGTTCCTGCCTAAAATAAACATACGGATTTACAGCCTCACCAGCAATGTCCCCATGTCCCCATGTCCCCATGTCCCCATGCGTGCTATGGTTGCTTTATTTTCTTGCTGGTCTGAAAGAAGTAAAAATATTTAAGAGCTATTTTATTTCCTTTTTTGTGAACAATATTTTTATAGGGTGGTTGGCCTTTCTCTTATGGATTCTGTAGAAAATGTATATGTCAATTCATAAAGTATCCCTTTGTCATGCATTACAAGCTCTCTCTTTCAGTTTGTTTTTTGGCTTGTTTGTGGCACTTAAGAAAAACGGGCGCCTGGGTGGCTCAGTCTGTTGAGCGTCTGATCTCGGCTCAGGTCATGATGTCGCACTCTGAGTTCGTTCGAGCCGCATGTCAGATTCTGTGTTGGCAGCTCAGCCTGGAGCCTGCTTCGGGTTCTGTGTCTCGCTCTCTCTCTCTCTGCCCCTCATCCGCTCATGCTGTCTGTCTCTCTCTCAAAAATGAATATTAAAAAATTTTTAAAAAGTAACCAAATTCACCAGTGGTAACCAAATTCACCAGTGGTTGAATGGTTTTGTGGTTTGAAAGGCATTGCAAGGAAGAATTTTCACTTAGATTTGATTGGCTCCCGGGACACGCTGTGATATGTACACCCTGAGATGGATAGCAGTTATTTGAAAATGGTCTGAGGGTTGGTTACGAGACAGGTCAGAGTTAGATTTGGGAATCATTTGTATAAAGGCAGAAATTTGTCACTGGGGATGGATAAAATGAAAGAGAATGTAGATTGAGAAAATGTTTGGGAATTAAACCACAGGAGCAGCAGTGGAGAAAGAGAATCTAATAAGAGAGCTTGAGGAATGATCAGAAAACAGCAAGGAGAAGAATGTGGGAAATTGGGTACCGATGGGAGTGTGGACGTGAGGTCTCTAACGCTGCAGAGAAAGGAACACGTCTAAGAAAGGAATAAAGGTTGCCCTTTGAGAGAGCAGCTAGTGATGAGTTGAATAGAAGACTACTTTTATGTTAATTTTCTTTAATGTTTTATTTTATTTTTGAGAGAGAGACAGAGTATGAGCAGGGGAGGAACAGAGAGAGAGAGAGAGAGAGAGAGAGAGAGAGAGAGAGAGAGTGGGTGGGAGACACAGAATCAGAAGCAGGCCCCAGGCTCTGAGTTGTCAGCACAGAGCCCTATGTGGGGCTTGAACTTGTGAACCGCCAGATCATGACCTGAGCCAAAGTCAAACACTTAACTGAGCCACCCAGGTGCCGGACTGCTCTTAATGAGTTTGCGCTGAAGTGTATTAGATGCGATAGTGGTTAGAGTGGCAACAAGCTTGTTCTCTTTTGGGGATGGAGTAAGTTTGCCCCCCTGGGGAACGAGCCAGTGCCAAAGTTGTATGTGGAATTCACTGTGTTGGTTCCTCTTTGGCAGCCTTTTCACGAATGTACTTGATGTGCCCTTGGAGTAGATTTATTTGTAAGATAATATTAGGGGTTGGGCAGAAGATTCAGATAGGGAGGTAGAATTGTGACTAGTGGGCTGCTTCAGATTAGGTGATCTTCTCCGAGAGTAACACTGAATGCTCAGGACCGTGTGAATGATAAGGTAGAGCATTCCAGGCAGGAGACAAAGTGTCCCCGTCTGCAAGGTCAAACGGAAATAGGATAGTATGCCATTAATCTAATAAAATCCTCCTGCTTCTCGGGCCAACCAGGGTGAAGAGAGAACAGAAGTCTTTGTCCCCTGACTTTGGAGATCTTGTTTAACCTTCAAACTGGCGATGTCAAGGGTCCCAAGTCCTCCACCTCCGGCAGAAATGTCGAGTGGCCCCGTAGCTGAAAGCTGGTGCTACACACAGGTGGGTTCGTGTCTTCACCCTGTAAACTTCGTGCCTTGGGAGGATTTTGGTGAACGAAAAGGATAAGATTACTTTTCTTCATTGGGTTTCCTGCTTTCTCTAGGATATAACCGTCACATAGCAAATGAAACAAATCCTTGTCAGCTTTCCGTTCCTTGGTTTTCCGCTTGGAATCTCCATGTCCTAGGCCAGTGTTTTTCACTGGAGCTTGAGAGTAGCGTAGGGAGGGGAGAAGCTTTGCCACCAGCTCCGCTGTATCCACCGTGACGGAAATGTGTTCCTCTTTGGGCAGCTCACAGGAGACCAGGTTTGAGGTTTGCCACCCCAGGCAGGGGCATCGACATCTCAGTTGTCAAACGCTGCTCTGAGCAAAGGCTCATTTTAGGTACAGCTTTACTATCTGCTCTCCCACCTCTGTCCATGGTTTTTCCCACTTTCTACCCGGTGTTTCTCAGAAGTGGAGAGATGTTATGAAAGCAGTTGGTCACTGTGAGGTTTCTTAAGTGGTGGGTGAGGGACAGAAAAAGCTGCGCCTCCATGCTGGCCGGACAGGACTGTCTTCCCACGGGAACCATGCAGAGGGAAGGAGGGGAAATGATTATTTGATCTTCAACCTGTTTTTTTTTTAGGTCGCTTCCTTCCTATTTAATCACTTCTTGGTTTTCTATCAACAGATCAAGGTAGTGAAATTCTCCTACATGTGGACCATCAATAACTTTAGCTTTTGCCGGGAGGAAATGGGCGAAGTCATTAAAAGTTCCACCTTTTCATCAGGAGCCAATGATAAACTGAAATGGTGAGGAAGCATATATCTAGCTATAAACATTTTGCCAAAAGTTGCCCATTTTGCCTGGTTTTGTGACAGAGCCTGACTAGAATGGAAGATCCTTGAAGGCGGAAACTTGGTTTTGTCCTTGACGTATTCCCCAGTGCCTGGCCCATGATAGGTGTTCACTGGACGTTTGTTGAGGTGACCCAGTGACTGTTTCGGGGACCCGCGGACTCAGATGGCCGTAGGGTGGTATGATTGGGTAAAGGGCCAGTGTTGTAAATGGCGCGCGCACACGGCATGCATGTCGACCCCTTGGCAAATGAGTGAGGGTCCTTCTACAAGGGCAGGGGGCCGCTCAGCCCCAGCTCTCTAGAGCTATGTGGGAATGAGGGCCGGCCATCGTCATCATGTTTTCAGAGTTTTTCAAGAAAAGTAAGAAATTGAGATTGTAGCGTAAAAAAAAAAAATCTCAATTCTTACATTGCCTGCTTTTAAACAATAAAGGAGATGCATTTGCTCATGCAAGTCAGAATGCCCAGGGTGCAGGATGGTTTGGGAGGTAGTTTGACCCAGCAGCCGAGCGGTGAGGTTAAGGACCCTGTCTCTCTCTGCTCTCCACACTGTTGGACATCTGAAGTCGAGCTCCCCTGGGGGCTGATGGATGAGTGGCAGTGGCCATGGGCATAACACACTCCTGTTCGACAGAAGTCTTTGAACTTTCTTTGAATTCCCTGTGTGGCCAAGAATATGTCAGACATGCACTGACCAGTTTAGGTTTGAGTTCGCTCAGTTGATCTTTGTGGCCAGAGGAATATGATAAGAGAGTGGGGGGTCAGCACCATCCAAATCACGTGTGCCCTTAAAGAGGAGCTGACAGTTAAGGATACCACCATATGCTCGCGCAGAGACCAGGGCACGGGTGTGAGCCACCAGTTTTGATCTCTGGTAACCTCGTGAAGAGTACACTCTCCGGCCATTCATTGTTGGCTGTGTACAATGGGCAGTGTATTACTAGGTGCTGAGAGAATGCTTTATTCTTAGGCACTGTATCTAAATTTACATCTTGAGCACAACGTATACCGATGTATACGGCGTATGCACTTCCTCGAGAGGCACTGGATCAGGCCACCTGTTTGAGAGCGGTGCCGTGCCCCTGGCAAGGCCTGCAGACACGTGTGGCCTGTGTATGGTATGTGGCAGCGGCAGCGTGAGCCACCTGCAGAGCAACCCATGACATTTACAACTCAACTCAATTGAACCTATTAAATTCTGTCTGAAGTTTGTTTTGATTCATTGGCAACAGATTGTCATCTCTGACTCTCCATCCTGTGTAATGGGGGTTTGCTTTGGTCTGTGCTTCCTTCATACTGCCTTCTTTATTTCAATCTCAGAATATTATCACCAGATTGGTACAATGTCCATAAAAGATTATGTGCTATTCACATATTTCTCTGCCATACTTTTTCTCTCCAAAGGGGATATGAAAGGGCTCAGCAACATTTTATTTTTCATGGCTTCACTGGAGTCCTGACAAAAGAAGGGGCCGCCTTTCCCGAGACTGAGGATTAGAACCGAGTGGCAGTAGGCTCAATTTTAAAATATTTTCAGGGGAGAACAGAGTGACTTGGGAGATTACGAGGAAAGAGGCAGGGATGTAAGGGACGCGTTGTCAGATCCTAGAATGCCCCTTTATTTGTGTTGTTGTACTCCTTAGAAGGTGACACGAGTTGCTCCCGAGAAATGGTTCCCAAGTCATCGTCTGCTGAGCCAGAATCCCCCGCTGCGGAGCCTGGATTGGTTTTCTTAACGTCTTCTTCCCTTGAGACATAGATGTTCTTTATCTCCTGTCACGTCACGAAACCTATGAACACGAATGCTTTTGACCTGTATTTTCTTCCCTATCTGTTTTGGGCAGGTGTTTGCGAGTGAACCCAAAAGGGCTAGATGAAGAAAGCAAAGATTACCTGTCACTTTACCTGTTACTGGTCAGCTGTCCAAAGAGTGAAGTTCGAGCAAAGTTCAAATTCTCCATCCTGAATGCCAAGGGAGAGGAAACCAAAGCTATGGGTAAATGTCCTCCTTTTCATTCGACTCTATTTCCACATCGAGCAGTTCACACACAGGGACAGGTTGGAGTCCTGACCCGTGTCCTGAGTAACCCTGACTCTGACTCTCTCTCCCACTCCCTCCAGAGAGCCAGCGGGCCTACAGGTTTGTGCAAGGCAAGGACTGGGGATTCAAAAAATTCATCCGCAGAGACTTTCTCTTGGATGAGGCCAATGGGCTTCTCCCTGATGACAAGCTTACCCTTTTCTGTGAGGTGAGTCCTTTTACCCCCGGTGAGACGAGCAGTCCCAGACCCGAGGGGGGCCAGTGGGCTTCATTCATTGTGGTGCTTCGGGGATGGAGAATGGGGCGCTACACAAATGTCATTTCTGTGACTGGCACTGTCGTGGTCTCAGGCTCACTGGGCACCTCAGCTTTCTGCTTGATCCTGTTCTTCAAAACAGAGATTGCGTGCCCTCTTGGTAGGAGTGACTTCTGACTTGCTTGGGTCAGGATTCAGGCTTTTTCACTGTGGGTGTTTGCAGACAGAATTGGGCAGGTGCTGCAGGCCGCGGAGAAGGGCCGGCAACTCGATGTATGTATGTGTCCATTAACCGTTAGGGCTCCTGAACTATGAAGTCCACTTGTGTTTGACCACAAATCACTTTCCTTTGCTGCCCTGCGAGACGGCTCTTGCCAGGAGTTGGGCGTATTGTTTTGTCTTGCTGGACTGGTTGTGAAATTGGGAAGGCGAGACCCCGTTTTTCTCGAGTGAAGGGTAGGTAAAGCTCTCTAAGTTGTGGTTGGCTAGGAGGGTTCTCTGTCCTCAGCTGGGAGGACCTAGGAGCCTCTCTGGTTTACAGGAGAAGCCCTGGAGTAAAATTCCCAAAGCGAGAGCGAGGTAGGAAGTGGTTCCTTTACACGCATATACTAATGGGTCCTGTCGTGCCGTTATCAGAGCGTTTAAAATACTCAGGAGCTTACAAGAGTCACAGACGAAAGAAACCTCCAGTCAGATGGGGTCGTTGTGGTCCCTGTACATCATGTAGTGACTTTCTGAGTGGCACCGCTTGAGAGTGCCCGCTGTGTTTTCACGGGGACGGTGCCGGCAAGTTCCCCGACTACGCCTCTGCTCTGTCAGAGAGCAGGCTCACACCGCGCGTGAGTGACAGGTCCAAGGGCGTATCACCCCCCCCGCGCAGCGGGGCAGGGTGTCCCCTAGGAATCTTGCCCTTTTGCAGAAGAGGCCTGGCCAGCGGTCACCAGCTTCCCTCTCTGGTCACAGCTCACAGAGGGTCCGTGCAGAATAGTTGCTGGGGATTAGAAAACTTCGGGTGGATGCATGGTTTCTCACAGGACCGTGCTGGGTACAGAGATAGTTGCGTAATAGCTCCCTCGTCTCCCTCTTCATCGCTAAGTAAGAGGAGGAAATGCTGGAGTGACGGCCTCTCTCTAAATACATAAAACATCGCAGTCGTTTCTGTCTGTGAACTTGAAATTTGTATTCCATGTAAGTCCTACTGTTTACAGTTCATACTCAGTTGCCCAAGTGAAAAAATGAGAACAATTAGGTGGTTTCATCTGAGCTTTAATGTTATGAAACGTGAGACCACCAACTTAATCTTCACCTATCTTAGAGACCAATATTTCAGACAGATTTAAAAGTAGTGGAAAATTCTATTTTCTTTTGGAAATGAAAGCCAGTCTTTGAACTGTTCTCTGAAAGAAGAGAAATCTCTAAATACCACCTCTGGTGTTTTAGGCAAAGCCTCAACTTTTATCGCCGCGTTTTCCAGTCCACAGTCGGTCCAGCCCCTTCTCCTTTGCTCCCGCTTTGAGCCCATCCCTCCAGAGCCGTTCCAGCTGCTCCAACCCCTGTATCGCCATTCCCGACTCGGAAACCAGCTGGTCTGCCCTCACTTGGCAGCCTCTCATCCTGTGGTTAAGTCCAAGGCCTCGCTTTCCCCTATGAAATTCTCTCCCTTCGCTTTTCCATATGAAATTCTCTTAGGAGAAATCCTGTGGTTAAGTTTAGATTTGTCTTACTGACTTCGAAGGGAAGTGAGATGACACTTTGGAAAGGAGGAGATGTCGAACGGGGAAGCGTCTGCTGAGTTCTGCTGATGCCATCGGTTTCTTCCCATCAAACCAGGTGCGCCATCTGTTCCGCTCACACTTCTCTGTTGGCCACAGGTGCCGAGTGTTGCTTCTCATACTTGGGCTTGTGCCTAGTGAGGCTCGTCTCTGTTCCCAGGCTCTCCGTGGACTTAGTAGCATTCAGCATTGCAAGACGGTTGCGTGGGGGGAGGGGGGTGTTGGATTGTGTGGGTTTTAAAAATGTCTGCAGCTCATCTAAGTTCTTAGTGCTTTTCAAAGCTAGATCGTTCTTTGCTGCACATTCTGTCCTTTTGACCTGTTGCTTTGTCAGTGGATTATTTATAAACTGGTATTTTAGTTCATATTTGTATTTTATGTATCATTGGTCTTGTTTGTTATTTGTTTTTAATTATTATTATTCAGAGGCTTTTATGCAGTCGATGTCTACATACAAATTTAGGTTATGAGCCCTCCACTGCTCCATTCCCCACTCAGCCTTTGGCCTGGGTACTTCCCTCCTGTCGGTCAGTGGATTATTTAATAAACAAGTGTATTGTCTCCTGATACAAAAGTACGGTGGTTCTCTGGGTTCTTTGGGCTGTCCCCAGAGGTCACACGAAGGAATCCTAAGGTGAAAAGACCGAGGATCACATGCTTGTCTTTGGCTTTATTTCAGGAGTCTTACTGTTAATGAACTTTTAAATGAAATTGGATTGCTGAGCGAGTGGTCCTGTTTATAACCCGCCACACTGGGTTTACCTCTCAGTGATGTTTCTGTCCCTTAGGAAAGGTGACGGTCCTGGTCCTTCCAAGTCGATATGGCTTAGTTAGCGCATTTGGAAGCCTTTTCGAAGCATTCCCTGAACTGTCTCTCATCACAGTCCTTTGAGCCAGATTAGTTCTGGTATCTTTCATTTCGCGTTACTGGGGAAGAGGCCGTGCCTAGGGAGGTCAGGGCATTTTTCCTAACCTTGTACAGCAACTGAGTGTCAGGGCCGCGGCGTTTAGCGCCTCTCGTCTGCCGCTGCATGCCGTTCACCAAAGAAGCACGGGCTCTACCAAGTGTCCTTAACAGAGACAATCGACTTTGGTAATGAAAGAATCACGGAGGCTTTACACTTTGAATTGTCCCTTGAATAATTCGGTTCACACAAATCTACATGAGATGTTTCAGCTTCTATTGATTCTTCCCTCTGTTTAGATTGAAAACAGCTATTTCCCATAAAGATGCACATATTCCACTTTCACTGTTTATACCTCTGACAGATCGAAGATTCCAGTGTCTTTTTGTAATGTTGCACTTAAAGGTGAAATGGGAAATACCTTATGAAGTATCAAATCCCAAATCTGGACTATTTAGACACTAGTTGAGTCTTACACTGTCGCTTTCCTTCTCAAACGTAGAACATCCTTTTGTAGCCTGGGAATATGTATTTTGACCACATTTTAAACATGTGGGTCTATTTTTCTTTTTTATCATCTTAATGGATGGCGTGGCTGTATTAGTTGAACTATATGATGACGCTAATATTGATTGCTCTTGACCTACAGAGACGGTGATTTAATATGTGACGTTATCATAGGTCATAAACAGTGTTGTAAACCTGATCCCTGACCCATCAGCATCTCTAGTGGCTTGGAACTGACCCACATGTGCTTCTCCCCACTCAGAGGACGGTCTGCTTCAAATTGTATGTTCTCCTCCCCTTGTTGGTTTGTGTGCCTGGACAGTGTCCTCTTCTGGCTTGCGTGTGCGCACACTTTATAAAAATGGTGTCCAAACATGTGCAGGTCATGCAGGTCGTGTTGCCTCCTTCCCCTTATGTATCTAAATTATCTTTATGGGGCGGGTATGACCGTAGTTCTTCCGGTTCCAGTGCTCTGTCGTGGTGTTCCGTGTGAGTGAGCACACAGCAGTTTGCTCACCGTGCCCTTACTGGTGGCTGTTTAGATTGTTGCCGGTCTTTAATTAGAAGTAATGCTGCCCCCGCGAACCATCTCTGTGCACAGTCTATTTTCTTCTCGATTGGTGTCATTATATGGAAGTTTAAAAATACATTTCCACTGGTCTTACCTTGGTTTTTTATATTCGGTAAAATGTACAAGAATTGGCACGGTCTTTAGTCTTTTATGGAATTTGCATCTTTAAGAAAAGGAATTGACTTGAAAAGTGAGGCCCGTTTACAACTTGAAATGTAGAGGGTTATACAGCCTTCCTGAGACATTTTCATGTAGTCATTTATAAGACGACATAAATGTCACTGTCACGTCATCTTCACAGCTGCAATTCTGAATGAGTCTCCACAGTCAACTTCATAGGCATTAAAAAAAAATCTTTAGTTTTTCGCGGAACGGTCTCATTTTAGCATCATCATTTGCAGAGGAAAACAATCCCTTCCTAAGTTGAAAGTTTTGGGCTCTGAAGACTCATTTGTGAATGCCATTTAAAATTTATTTTTAATTAAGCGTATTTAATGTTGGTAAGAGGTGCCAGACATTCAGAGCCCGGGAGACTCCCGGCGCCCATATATCTACAGAACAAGTCTGGCTCAGACAGTAAAGGTACATTCTCCTTCCTGCTGTGTTCCTGTCTGTGTGGAGAGAGGAATGGCCCCAGCGAGACAAGCCACAGTCTTCGGGCCTCACTCATTACCAAGCGCGCATCTAACCAGCAGAGGGGCCGCACTGCTAACCATGGCTTGGAATTTCAGCTTCGTTCTTGCCGGTTCGTTTTACCCAGGCTAGTAAATTGCCATCAAGTGTTAATGACTCTGGGCTCCTGTCAACCTGCTTTCATTTAAGCTTAGGAACCCCCTGCCAAAAGCGTTCTCCATTCCGTTCATTGACCATCCCAAGAGATTCCTGCCTTTCCCAGTGAGGAAGTTGGATTTAAGTGGTCTTTCCTTTTCCTTTATTTATTTTTTTAAATCAGTATTTCAAGGCTATGACTGGAAACAGGAAACTTGTACTTTCGGTGTTCGTATGAGAAAGTGGCTAGACCAAACTAGAGATCTTACACGGCGCAAGAGAAAATCTCTGAGGGGTAGTTTGTGCTGGGTCCTGAGCTATTAAAATAACGTTTCCCCTGGCTCTGATAAATGTGCTACGAATGTCAGGTACATTCATAATTGGTTAACTTGGCTGCTTCATTGCTTAAGATCGCAATGGCAAGTTTTAAACAAATGGATCAATTTATTGACCTGTTACAATCTCACTCATGCACAAGAGAGACTATGGGTCATATGGATTGGGCGTTCATTTTGCCTCTGGGTTTATGACTGTCTTTAAGGGATGACTTCCATCTTGAAGGTGGAGAGAAATTTGGGTCATTTGGGATGTTCCTTAAGCTGTCTTTCGTGTCTGACTCCTAGCGATAGCAGGAGTGAGGAGCCGATTCACAAGGTTTGTGAGTTCTGCTTTATATGAACATGTCTGACCCCATATGAAGGACGAGATGAGGTACAGCAGTGGTTGTTAGGCAGAAGACCGATCTGCTGGGACTTACCTTCAGTGTAGTAGCTCCATTTTATTTTTTAAATTTTTTAACATTTTATTATTTATTTTTGAGAGAGACAGACACAGAGTGTGCGTGGGGGAGGGTCAGAGAGAGAGGGACACGCAGAATCAGAAGCAGGCTCCAGGCTCTGAGCTGTCAGCACAGAACCCAACGCGAGGCTCAAACCTGTGAACTGTGAGATCATGACCTGAGCCGAAGTCGGCCTCCCAACCGACTGAGCCACCCAGGTGCCCCAATTTTAGAATGCTGTATAATATATAAGTCCTTGTACTTGGTATCCTAACAGATTTATCACGAGTTTCATGGACCCGTCTAGAAGTTACCTTGGGTTTTTATCGAGGCTGGACAGTTCAGCCAGTGAAAGCATGCCGCGGTTGAAGTCAATAGAGGCAGGTGGGATCCCTCTGTAAATCTGTGCTCCTCGTTCGTCCCAGAGCAGTAAGTGCATGTCTGCTGGGGGCAGCCATCTTGCATGTCACTGCCACGAAGGACCAAGGAAGGGTGTGGATGGTGCGGGGCACGCACCCAGCTGTCACTGCCAGGGAAGACCTTCCAAGCCCAGTTCTTTCTGTTCATTCGACTGACATCCATGAGGAAGTGCCAGCTACTTACTGGCCCAGTGGAAGCTGCATTTTACTTTCATGGTCCAGACCTAACGGAAATAAAGTGCCTTTAGGCTCATCAGATTCTGTCTTCCAGAGAGTTTGAAATGGTGGTTTTCATCAGAGTTCTTTGTATTTGACCTTTTGCAGAAGGCAGAATGAAGTAGCTACTTGGAGTTTAATACGTGTTTAGGTCCATGTCCTCGTCCCCTGTGTCCCTGTCCCCCCGCCCTGTGGCTTTGCCCAGGTTTTCAGGGCAGGGGAGGTGGAGCTTAGTAGCTGTCAGAGGAGAAAGAGATTTGTGGGGCTTTCTGCCTTACAGCCTAGGCTGGTGTGGAGTAAGGATGACTGTGGCAGATTGGAAATTACTCGATCCACAGGATAAAGCCTTCATTTGTGGAGGTGGCTTCGAGAGAACATGAGTAACGTTTGTATCTGAGTGTACTACAGCATCGAGGTAAAAGTCCTGTCTCCCTGCTGTGAAGAACATTCCTCGGGACAGAACCTTTGGACTAGATTTGCTTGTCTTTCACAGGTGAGTGTGGTGCAAGATTCCGTCAACATTTCTGGACAGAACACGATGAATATGGTGAAGGTCCCCGAGTGCCGGCTGGCCGACGAGCTGGGGGGACTGTGGGAGAACTCCCGGTTCACAGACTGCTGTCTGTGCGTCGCCGGCCAGGAGTTCCAGGCGCACAAAGCTATCTTGGCAGGTGGGTATCTGTTCACGGGGAGGGAGCTCTGGTTTTGGTGAAGCGAGGAGAACCAGTGGCTGCATAATCACCTTTTGAAGAGCGTCACTGTTTCGAACTGGTGCAAGAACACTGCGGCTCGCTATACTTTTGTTTGGTGGGGACGTTAGTGGTCATGCCCCAGACAGCTGCTCTCCCTGTCAGGCCCCCGTTGTCAAGCGGTGGGCGATGACATGTGTTGAATGCCTTTGTACCTAGAGGGTGGCTGTCAAAACACCAGTAAAGAGCAGGTGTTTGCCCCTAGACGGGGACTTGGGGGTATGTTATATAGAAGATTCCAGATTCAGGCCTAAACCACCATCTCGCTAAGGCCCCCAACCCTGCAGTGTTAGCCGTCCCTTCCATCCAGACAGACTCGAAGAGTGAGAGTGACACGGGAGCTCAGTCTTGCTCTGATAATAGGCCCTTCGGCCCTAAGACCAGAAAGACTGACCCAGAGGGGGAGCTGATGTGGCAGGACTGACCTCACCCCCACGAAGGCATGGCAGTCAGCCACCGACTTCTGTTCAGCCCATAAGCCACAAGAGGAAATCACATGAACTTTCAGGCAACACATTTCTTACCAAGACTCTCAGCTCTGTCATTCTAAAATACACACCTGGCAGAACCTCAGTCTGGCTCCATCTACCCGTCTTCCTGTTCCTGCTCTCAACGAGGTGTTACTGTATATTGCGAGAGGAAGCCATTAACTCTTAGGTTAGCGTCTCCACGCTCGGCTCCTGGCACCGCCAGGAGCAGCTCCCTTTCTTGTTCCTGACAATACATACTTCAGACTGTTTACCAGGCCCCTTTAATCTCCAGCCAGCTCCTCAAAGAGATGCTTGCTGCTGCTTCTGAGAGAAAACAGGGGCCCTTCTCCCTCAGCTCTCGCCTGTCGCCTTACCCGCGTTCTCCCGGCGCTCTCCATGGGGGAGGCTTCTTCCTTGCGGCCAGAGCAGGCTGTCTCTTCCCTGCTTCCTCTCGCAGGCCGCCTCCTCCGGAGCCTCGCTGCCAGCTACACCCTTGTTGGGTGGTACCTCCACCATCTCTCTTTCTCCGGTTGCCTCTTTACCCCCAGCCTGGAATTAGGCTCAGGCTTCTCCTTCCAGTTATTCATTCATTTATATTCTCTCTCTCTGTCTCTCTCTCTCTCTCTCTCTCTCTCTCTCTCTCTAAAGAGAGCTGAGCTTCTTGAGTTAGCACATTTACTGTCTCTACTTCTTTCCTCCCACTTATCCTCAGTTCACCTCATGCTACGAAAGCAGTTTTCCAAAGTTCTGTGACCTGCCAGTTCCCAGATTTGAGGGATTCCTTAGTTCACTTAGCACTAGATTTCTTCCTCCTGGTTTTCTTCCCGGTGCTCTGGCTGCTTCTGATATGTGGCCTCCCTCTTCTTCACACATCCCTGTCAACGCTGGTGTCCCTAAGGGTCCGCCTCACGTCTCTTTTCCTCTCCTTATCCCCCCACCCCAGGTGACTTTGTTTATTCGCATAGCATCAGTTTCTGTCTAGCCTCCGAAGACTGTCCAAGCCCATCGCTGCTCGGACCCTTCCCTTTGTATTAAAGCACCAGCCCTTTAATCTTCAGCTTCTGTGATGTATCTTAGTACCTTACAGTTGAAGAGCCTTATGAAATAAAAGCAAATAAGAACGAATGTCTCTTTGGAATAGATTAAAATGTATAGTCTCAGAGGGTTAAGTGATTTTGCCCAAGATAATGTGGTTAGCAAACGACAGATCCAAAATTAGTTCTTTCAGACATAAACCGTGGGCCAAGGATGAAGTAACCTGTTAGCTCAGAGCCCTACTATAAATTCCATCCGGTCCCCCCTCTCTCAGGTGGAAATTGGTAGTCTCAGCTTTCACCAAAACCTCTGATTTATTGGACAGCATGATAAAATTTGAATTTAATAGGCCTTTTATCACTTTCAGGGGTGAAATTAAGTCCACCTGTTTTTCCGTGTTCATTAGACTACGGTGGGCATGGCTTTGGACACCGTTTTGCACCCTTTTTTCATTATCCCCACTCCCCCAAGGGAGAAAAAAATCAAACTATTCCTAATGGGAGATGGTAAATACTAAGGGTTTAGATTTTGTCAGGAAGGGCTGAGGTTTAAATTTTTTTTTTAATTTTTTAAATTTATTTTTGAGAGAGCACAAGCAGGGGAGGGTCAGAGAGAGAGGGAGATACAGAATCCGAAGCAGGCTCCAGGCTCTGAGCTAGCTGTCAGCACAGAGTCCAGCCTGGGCCTCAAACCCACGAACCCGTGAGATCATGAGCTGAGCTGGAGCTGGACGCTTAACCAACTGAGCCACCCAGGCACTCAGGAAGGGTTGAGTTTTGAAGGGCCACAAATGATTATAATACCTAAGATCGTTTTTGCCTCTTTGAGGCGTTATCACCTCTACTGTGGGTGCATGGCTTGAAGGAAGGGACAGCCTGCCACCAACAAGCACACGTTTCTTCTTGTTAGTGGTGGCCTGCAAGCCCTGTTCTTGACCTCCCTGCTGTATGAGCCCGAGAGCTGGAGGATGTTGCTGTCATTCCAGGCAAAACTCCAGGTATTAGAACACGAAGGCTCTTCTGTTTGAACCCCCATATCCACCCAGAGGAGAGCGTCGTCATCCGGCAGAGGTCATTTGAGTAATTCCCTCCAAATATGAATGTTGGAATGGAGCAGCTCATGAGAATTTGTTTTGAAAGGAATTTCGGGACACTTGGTTGGCTCAGTCAGTAGAGCATGTAACTCTTGATCTCTGTGTTGTGAGTTCAAGCCCCATGTTAGGTGTAACGATTAAAAATAATATCTTTGAAAAAGAGAAAAAAAGAGGAGTGCCTAGGTGGCCCAGTCAGTTGAGCATCCAGCTCTTATTTCAGCTCAGTTCATGGTCTCATAGTTCATGTGACCAAGCCCTGTGTGAGGCCCTGCGCTGATAGTGTGCGGCGCGCTTGGGGTTCTCTCTGCCTCCCTCTTCTTCTCCCTCCCCCACTTGCATGTATGCATGCACTCAGACACCCACACACTCTCTCTCAAATAAATAAACATTGAAAAAATAAAAAGGAAAGAAAGAAAGAATTGATTTCTTTTTCCCCCTATGTATTATTATTCACTTATTGGTATAAGAAAAAAGGAATTTTATTATTCTGATATAATTTGAGGCTTAAGACCCTTTCCTATAGCAATGGGACAGAAAGAAAGTGATCTCATAACAGAAGAACCAAGAAGTTTCCATGTGATAACCTTATCTGTCTCTGTTTCCCTTTCACTTCGTAGCTCGTTCTCCAGTTTTTAGTGCCATGTTTGAACATGAAATGGAGGAGAGCAAAAAGGTATGTGACAGAATGAAGATATGTCTTTTTAGCCAGGTGACTAGATCCACATGAATTCCTAATTGGACACCAGATTTGTTTTTCCAGTCGGGTTAGTAAAACGGAGTAGCATTCTCTGAACGGACACTTCCTGAGAGCAGGGAGAGGTGGCCTGGAAGCGTTCTAGGTGAAGCAAACTCACTGTGTCCCAGGTGGATTATCCAGTTTGGAGTGAGGGTTTGAGACGTGTTTCCACTCAGGAAAAGGCAAATAAGTAGATAGATAGGTAGGTAGGTAGGTAGGTAGGTAGGTAGGTAGGTAGATAGGTAGGGCTGTCCCGCTCTTGTAGTTGAGAAGATAAAGGTGGTACCGTAGGGCAGGAGAAAAGGCCGTTCTGATGAAGCAGGGCAGAGAGTTAGTTACCGTTCGCGTTAGGTTTTAGATGGTACAAGCCTTTCTCTCACCAGAGCTTACAGTCGTGAAAATTGGGGGTTCTGTTTTGTTGGAATGTTTCTCATTTTCAGTTTTTCTGGCATAGAATCGGGTTGAAATCAATGACGTGGAGCCTGAAGTTTTTAAGGAAATGATGTGCTTCATTTACACGGGGAAGGCTCCGAACCTCGACAAAATGGCAGATGACTTGCTGGCAGCCGCTGACAAGGTGAGAGGAGACGATGAGAACGGGGGCGCCTGGCGGCTCCGTCGCTTAAGCGTCCGGCGTTCCATTTCGGCTCACGGTCTCACGGTCACGAGAGCGAGCCGCGTGTTGGGCTCCGTGTGGGCGTGGAGCCTGCTTAACACCTTCTCCCTCTGCCTCTCCCCAGCACACGCATGCATGTGCGCTTGCGCACACGCTCTCGCTCGCTCGCTCTCTCAAAGAAAGAAAGAGAAAAGAATAGAAAAATAGTCACAAAAGTAGAAGTTTTATGTGTCCTCTCGAGTTTCATCACTGGGCTACCGTGTTACCTAGTCTGTAAGATGAACTTGTGTCCGAGTGTGGCCAGGACAGTTCTGCGTCACCAGTGTGATTATTGATGTTTCGCAGTGCCCTGCTTTGAATGAAGGAAATTATACAGTCCCCTAGTTTTAGAAAAGGAGAAGTTTGATGTCTACCTCTCTTCCCTTCACATTGTGATCACATATAAGCCCCGTGATGTTAAAGATTTCGACAACACTAGGATTTGGATTTACAATTTGGCTTTATAATTTGTGAAGTGTTCTTAGTTAATTAACTTGTTTTTCTAAATAGCGATTTTAGTTTTCCTTTAATTCCAGCTAGTTGACATACGGTGTTCCGTTAGTTGCACATGTATACATACATGGACATACATGTATACATACAGTGACTGGACATCCCCGTATCTCACCCAGTGCTCATCACAGCAAGCGCACTCTCTGATCTCTGTCACCTGTCACCCTTCCACCCACCCAGCTCCCCTGAGTTCGTTAGCGTTTCTTTCAACTTTATCAGTAAGACAGTAATCTTTTGCTCAGTGTTGTGGCTAGCGTTTTCAACTTTTACCTAAGTATTTATTGAAATATACCATCTTCAGAATTATAAGATGATCAGTCGCTCTTTGGGGAAAAAGAAGTACCACTACAGTAAATGTATATGTCGATGGTAAGACACATTTCAATTTGAGAATTGCTGAAGTGTGCAAGTTAAAATTATGGATCTTCAAATCAAGGAAATAAGGTGATGATCAAAACAGGCCAGTGACTCCCAAAATAAGGTTGGCGGGGGATGTTAATGAAATGAGTTTAAACAAGTCCGATCACTGCAGGATTTCTCAGAATCTTTGCTATTTTTATGTGCACTGTGTGTTCTCTAAAAGCATAGGATAGCGTTTCTCTAATTTTGTTAACCCTGGAGTCCTTTTCTTCAGGGACCACTAGGGATTGGTGTCCCCTAAAACACACTTTGGGAAACGGAGTTTCAGTGCGTAGATACATGAGACAGAGCTTGGTAACCTGTCCTCCAAGGCCCTGGGGTCCGAGGCTTGGGTAGCTCTGCGTCCCGTGGCAGTTTTCCTTAAAAGCGCTCACACCCGGCCAGCGGGGGGCCCCCGTGAGCAAGGCAGCACCCGCTGAAAGTGCCGCCGCCCCCTGCCACAGTGCTGCAGCGCCCATCTGAGGGCAGAGCTGGCTCAGACCGAAGGGCACGGGAGCCTCCCCAGGAGGAATAGTCTCCTTCCACCTTTCTTTGCACCTTGGGAACAGGAAGTGCTTGTTTTTTACAGTGGAAGCTTTATCTTCATTGATCAGCTTTTTGGAATGTTTGTAGAGGATGAGGCTTGTGAACCCAGTCAGTGCTGCTGATGAAAAGGATTGAATAATAGCTGTATCCTTCTTACCACCTTTCAGGATTTTATTAATGCAGTTAAGCAGCGCGAACATCCCGCACCCGCCCAGTCTGGCTAGCTCAGCTCTGACCACAGGAATCTTGCTTTCGGTGGAGGCAGTAAGAAGCACACCCTGGGAGCTCTGGGGAAGTAGAAGACACGGCTTTTTGTAAACATGAGTTTATAATGCTTGTGCCTCCCCCACCCTCTGATTTTCAGTGAGGTTTGCACACACCAGCTGTTTGTCCCTCTCGTCTTCTAGCACCCGCGTCACTCCCCGGTAGTCCCTTCCTGCCGCTCAGCCTGGGGGCCGACTGGGGAAGCCCCCCTACATGCGCATCGCCCTTCTGTGGATAGTGTTTTCAGGACGGCGCATTAACTTAACAGTTTTTAAAGATAAAAGTGGTTGAGTCACAGCAGTGCTTTAAATTTGTGAATGAAAAGTAAGTGAAGGTGTGCTCTCAAACTCCATTCAGAATTTTCCATAGCCAGTCTCTGCTCCAAGCTTCTTTGGAAATATTTTTACCTTTACACCTTGTGAATTTCAGGAAAACAGAACAAAAAATCCTTCGTGGAAGGATCTAAACATCTAGAATTTACCCAAGAGGCTGAGACAGCTTCTTCTGAGCTTTTCCAGTCTCCTGGGGCCACGTGTAATTAGACCAAAAACAAAACACAACACGTCGGCCAGGCCTGGGAGACACAATTTCAGTCTCTTGGGTAAGTACAACCATTAGGCAGGGTTTTTCAGAAGCATAATTAAGGGGGGAAAAAAACTTTGTCCCCCAAGGGACAAGAATGGCTACTTTTGTCTAATTGTGCAGTAGGGATCAGAACTGTTCACGGTAAAAGTCCTTTTAAAAGAATGTATCGAGGAAGGGTAAGAGGAATGTTCTGTGCTGCACCATATCAAGGCAGGCTTTTGAAACAAGAACGGCCACCTCATTTTTTGCTTGTCTAGTGTCATTCCTGTTTTCCATGGAAACTGTTTTCCAGTTACTCAAATGTAAAAAATTAAAGCTGCACCAAAACCAATAAAGCTCTTTCTGCTGCAGGAGATCGCGGTGCCAGCAGCTACGCCTCCTCACCCAGAATTTGTGAAAATGAAAGTGTCTTGGTCTGAGCGCCATGGCTCGGCCCGAAGGTGCGTCATGTCATGGCGCTCTGAGGTCCTCGAGGTGGGGCCTGTGCCGAGGCTGTGGCTGCCCGCTCTCCTGTGACCGGATTAATTACATTTTACCTTGTGCCTCCTTTTAGCCCTTCCTCCTCGCTGCTGAAGTTCCTTAGTCACGTTCATAATCTCATATTTGAGAGCAAGTAGTACAGTGGCATCGAAACAGAGCAGCTAGATAAGATGTGCCCAGTGTTACCCTAGGCCCTGTTTCCAGAACATTTCTACCCTTTACTTTGGAAAACGGGAAGTTTTTCGATTGAAACAGGATCCAGGGTGTCTATTACTTTGTTCTTCTGCCCTGAGAATCTTCACTTCCACCCCAGTAAAGAGGCCCCATTTATCCCTTTCTCTTTCAAAGGAGGCCTTTGGTTGACCCTCTTGGAGGCCCAGCTAGTGGTGCAGATGCTGCTGAACATCCCCACAGGGCTCCTTTCCACAGCCCGATGGCCCGGTTGGACTTCCCTGCCAGGCCGGCGACCGTGTGCTTCGCCCTAGTTTGGTCCCAAAGAAAAGGATGGCAGAAATGTCCAATGTGATATCCTGTGAGCTTGAAGCAGAGTTATGCCTCCTTTCGTGTAAGGGAGGGTGGCTGGTGGTGGTCTTAAGGAACCCTTGGATCCTACTTGGCGCAGGGTAAACTGGAGGCTGGGGGTCTCCTCTGTAATTGCCGTATTTCTGATAGGCCACCTTGAGGACTTGAATGGCAGCCGTGCACGTGACCTCAGCTGCCTTCCTCTCGGCTGTGGGGGCTTGGCGACGTTTTATAATTGCAGTACTAGCCTCCTCATGGGCTGTGCCACCGCCCCATGGCGGGACAGCTGAAGGGAACGCGTTGGGAGCGGCAGCCCGCAGCCCTTCCCGCTCTGACTGCGGCAGACTGTGTTTTACAGTATGCCCTGGAGCGTTTGAAGGTCATGTGTGAGGATGCCCTGTGCAGTAACCTCTCCGTGGAGAACGCCGCAGAGATCCTCATCCTGGCTGACCTCCACAGCGCCGACCAGCTGAAAACTCAGGCGGTGGATTTCATCAACTAGTGAGTTGGCATCTTCAAAGTCGTTCTTTCAAGATGGCTGGGGTAGCTGGAGACACGGGAAAGACTTTGAATTAGTGAGGAAGATGGGCAAGTAGCTTCATTAGCCCCTTTTAGTGCTAAGTAGAGGGCTTTCCTCTTTCCCTTTGGAGGGAAAGTAAGTTGAGGGCCTGACAAGGTTGCTAGATGGTTTCACTCTCCCGGGGCTAATGCGAGCAGCAAGTGAGGTGTTGTACTTGTTCGCAGTGATGGGAAATGATGAAAACGTTAAGTTGCCGGCCCGGAAGAGCTGTGTCCCCCCAACTCACAGCCTTAGTAGAGGGCATGTAGATCTCTGGGAGAACAGAAGCATGTTTTGTCGGCGTTATCAGATGTACCCAACAGTTGACTGTGGAATGGGGACCAAAGGGAAGGAATGCTCAGTAGGTGAGGTTGTTGAGTACTGTTTGGAGAAAGAAGGGTTCATCCCCGTAGATCTGCTCCTTCCTCCGAAATGGCAGATGACCTGGCTGTAGTACTTTCTGCAGTAATTCTCGGTGGGGCATGTCCACCTCGCTCGCCTGTTGGAGAACAGAAGTTGGGGGAAACCCAGAGAGGAGAAGCAGGCCTTAAGAACCCCTCACAGCAGCAGTTCTGGGCGCAGGCGGGTCTAAGAGGTTGCCGGGGAGACACATGGACATTATTCGACTCAGAAAATGCCCCAAAACAGGGATCAACTTCTACTAAGTGTGTGTATAGGACTGTTTCAAAGGAGTTTACCAAGTGTGGTAGAGGTGGGAGAGAAGAGAAGTCCTTCTAGGGACTGCTCGCTCCGTTAGACGCGCGGTGGCGCTTTTTGGATGCTGCCTGGTCTATAGGGCATGGGTGCGGTCCCCTCCTTTTGGATGGCACAGGCCCCAGGCCGTGATGTGCTCTGTGGTCCAGGATGGCAAAGCCACACGGAAGCCCAGGGCTGCCTGGCGGAGAGAGTCCTTGCTCTTGCTCTATAGTAGCAGCGTCACCCCTTAAGATAAAGAGCCCTGATCACGCAGAGAAGAGCCTGTGGAACGTTCCACCTCTTGTATTTGAGTGCTAGGGGCTCCGACCTGGGGATTTCAGAGTTGTAGCAGCCACAGGCTGGCCACCTGTTGGCACGTTGTCTGACGGACTCGGTGTGTCTTTAGGTTCTGCAGGGACACCCTGTACAGTGGACTCTGGGAAATTAGACCGCCCAGGTGGCTCTTTACCCCGTCTTTCTCATGTGCCTTTGGTAACCTGTCTCTCTGCATTTCTCCTAGTCATGCTTCGGAAGTCTTGGAAACCTCTGGGTGGAAGTCCATGGTGGTGTCACATCCCCACTTGGTGGCTGAAGCGTACCGCTCTCTGGCTTCGGCACAGTGCCCTTTTCTGGGACCCCCACGCAAGCGCCTGAAGCAGTCCTAAGATCCTCCCTGTTGTAAGACTCCGTTTATTTTCCTGAAGCAGCAGCCGCTGTTCCTGCCACTGGCCACCAGGTGGACAGCGTGTGTGTGGACCTCTGACTTGCGGGGGCACAAGACTGCGTTGTGGCCCAGACTTTTAAAGCAGCACTAAACCTTGGGGGACTGGGGGGAGGGAAGGGCCCAGGGCCTGGGGCTGTTCAACCTAATGAAAACCCTGTCGCTGCGTCACTGTGTCGCCTTGGGCCCGGCCAAGTGTGACCCCGTGGGGGTTCGGTTTAGGCGCCGGCCCTGAGGACGGCCCAGCGGCGGCACTTGGGAGAGAGACCGTCTGCGTCTGCCTGAGCAGAGCACATCGTCAGGTGCCTGGAGCGAAAAAGGAAGAAAAAGAAAAAAATGACATTTAGTTTTAAAAGAAGGGAAAAGACAAGGAAAGAAGAAAGGACTTTTGGAGAATTTCTCAAAACTCAGTTTGTGGATTCCAAGTAGTATTTATGTTGAGGGAAGTCGTCCTCCATCCCACTGTGCGGCAGCTTGGACGTTTGTGAAAGCTCTTCAGCACCGGGCCAGTGTGAGCCACGCGCTCGCCAGCACTTACTGTTTGCAAGGGTGGAACACATCCTTTTATCCTCGTATGAAAAACAACAAGCAAAAGCAAAGGGGAAGGAGGTTATCTGAGCCGGAAGATGAGTGTTCTGATGTGGTGGCTTTTGCAAAAAATCTTTATCGGTGTTGAAAACTGGAAAAAAAAATGCATCCACAACTCATACTGTCTTGACAAGAACCGTCGTTCTCGGTTTTTAGATATTGTGGAAAATGTTTTTTGGCATTTTTCTCTGATTTTATGTCTCCTCCTTCATCCCCCCCTTTTCTAAAAAAAAAAAAACCACACAAAACAAAACCCGAACAAGAAGAAAAGGAGATTGTATTATTAACGCTGTGTGACGGAAACCCCAGGACAGACTGCTCAGCCCTTTGCGCCCGACGTGCCCCCTGCATAGGAGCCAGTCCCGTTCCTTCCACTCACCCCTTTGCCACGGGGGGAACTTCCAAATGTTAATTTTTTCTTTTTGAAAATATAAATAATTACTATTTTGTACTGTGTGGTATCTCTGGTCTTTTGTTTCACTCAGCCGGCTGGTGTTTTGGGTCTGAGTTCCTTAAGGGCTTTCGAGGGCCTTGTTTGATCCTTAATCTTGCCAAGATGATACTTGAAATGTCCATCGATAGCGATTTATGGCATCTCCCTGATCCCGAGCTGCCTCGTGAGCTCCCAGCATCTCCTAGCGTCTTGTCCGTCTTGAGTGTCTGTCTCCCGGCTCACGTCCTAATGAGGGATCGGGCTCCCACCTCTGCCACGGCGCGTAAGTGGGGGGTGGGCTCTTCTATGCCCTCCAGGCTCTACCACCTAACTCCCAGTCTCCCCTCTCCTAGGCAACTCTACACAGCTCCAGGGGACATGAATGTGGAGATTAAATAAAGGGAAGTTATCACCGCTGACTGGGTCTGTCACTGACTTGATGTGTTTCCAGAAAAGTTAATGGCTGAATTCCCAGGGGGCTCACAAGACTGCCATGGCCTTCCTCTGCCTTTCTCACAGCAGTGTTGGACAGGACAGGGCGGCGGGACACACTGGGAAGTGCATTGGCCACTCGGCCAGAGTGTGTGCTGTTTGACCTCAGACGGCAGACTCCACACGTTCCACCATCCATTTCCCTTCGGTGACTTTGGCCCTTGCACGTTTTCCGTTGATCTTGCCAGTCCAAGAATCTAGTCCAGTGACAATACAGTGAGACGCAGGATCTGTGCAGTCGGCACATAGGCCCAGGGATCCAGCACACCTCGACCCGTGTTGCCTCTCGGGCCACTCTGCCCTGCTGTTTTCACTGAGCCTTCACGTACAGTATCGCACTAAGCTTCCCCACCGCCGTGTGGGGAGAGCACCTTCCTGTTCCACAGCGAAGAGAAGTGGACACCCAGAGAAGCCAAGTGACATGCCTCAGATCTGTCTTGGCATGGGGCACAATTCTTCTGATATAGCGCCCTGAAAAGATTATGTAAGTAACTGGAAGAAGTTCCGTTTCTCAAGAGTTTAGGTACGAAATCGGAGTGAAAGCTTCCTGCTCGTGGAAAAGCAAGAGCAAAGCTCTAGAAAGAAGCCTCTGCCGTCCTGTTCTTCAGAGGGGCTGGAAGGGCCAGCCTGGCTTCCGATTTGCTCCCCTCCTCACTCACAGACGGCTGGGGGGCTGGGGCTGAAGTTCAGGGAGTCTGACCTGGGGGGGAGGGATGCAGCCCTCCCTCCCCCAGAACCCCGAACACCCAAGCTTCGGTCAGGATGAAGGTCTCTTTGGGGATCTCCCAATATTCTTGGAATTTCCAGTGTGCCCTTTACAGTGGGCACACAGCTGCTAGGGTTTCGGGTCCAGGTGAGGCCTGCCCCGTGCTCTGTCATCATATTATTTCTGGACGTGTTTGTTTTTGTTTAAATGATACAGTTGGAGCCATCTGGTTAGGACAACATCAGAGCCCCGGCATACTGTTCATAAACCTCCCACTGCCACCACCCCCTCCCTTAGCTCCCCCGCATCTGAAATTTAATTCAAGTTAACTCCACAATCTGGGGCATGTGCTGTCACTGCAGAGATGCCCGTGCCAGTGGAACAGTTGGAGATTTGGATCCCACAAGGGGATAGCTTATTTATCAAAACAATATTTCAGGCAAGTAGTCGCACAGAACCTTCGGCGTTACGGTTTCGGGCCCAAATCGAGTGTCTGGCAGCATTCCCCGCCTCCCCTCCTCCCGGCCGTCAGCCCCCACTCCTCCCCCGTCTCTGGCCATCCGTGGAAATTATTCCCATTCCCTGTGTGGAGATGAAACCTCTCCGTGTGGCTCTGGGGCCTCTCAAACACCTTTATGGGCTTTAACAATTCAGTAAGAGAGGCCGCTCTTTTCCTTATCACTGGTAAGTCTGCCAGGCTTTCAAAGTCCTCTTTTTTTTTTTTTTTTAATGTTTTTTATTTATTTTTGAGAGTGTGAGCAGGGAAGGGTCAGAGAGAGAGGGAGACACAGAAACCGAAGCAGGCTCCAGACTCTGAGCTAGCTGTCTGCACAGAGCCTGATGTAGGGCTCGAACCCACAAACCGTGAGATCATGACCTGAGCCGAAGCTGGACACTTAACTGACTGAGCCGCCCAGGTGCCCCTCAAAGTCCTTAGGAAGACTCTTTTTTTTGTTGTTGTTGTTTTTTGTTTTCTCAATTCTAGCCAACACACAATCCTTTCCTAGGCCAAGAGATCTCTGGCTTCCCCACCCTGCACATCCATTTGTAAATCGGGTTTAAACCTAGTGTGGCTTCTCCATATTGTGTGAGCCTATGCAGATGAAAGGAAACCGTTTGTATGTTTCTGAGCAGAACACCAAACAGGGGGAGTCCAGCTTCACTCTGAAACTGTTGCATTGTTGTGGCTCCTCAACTTCCTAGAAAAGAACAGCCGCCCCGAATCCCCCAACATGACGGTATTGGATCTTTCCGTTTATCTCCGTCAAAGACAAAGTCTTGGCTGGAGCCCAACCTTATTTTCCACCACCAATTATCTTTTTAATCAGCCTGGGCCCCGTGTGTTTCCTTTATCTCCTGACTTCCCGCTGAACTCTGCCCTACATCATTTAGATTCATTTCTAATGGCTTGCCAACTAATCTAACATTCAGGTGAGGATGGTTGGACAGCTCTGGATGGACACGTGTGCACAGGGTGGGTATATTTTCCCCCTTTTAATTTCAGAGGTGACCGCACCACGTTGGGGGCCTTTGACCCAATAGGTGGATGCCTCCTGGAGGCGGCAAGCAAGGGAACAAAGGGAGGACGATCAGCATGTGGGATAATGAGCTGGGAGAACCAGATGCGTTGACCTCCAGATGAGAGCGGAAACTTGAATGTTGTTGACTGATGGGATCTTTACGCGGCTATGCCATTAGCAAGATGATCGCTTCTCCTCTGTAAACCCCAGAATGCTGGAGTGGAAAATAGCATCTCGAATACTGTTTGGTTCCAATTCCTGCAGCTCTAGGAAAAAAGAATTTTAGACTTGAGGGAGTGCAGCACAAGCAACAGGAATGATTAAGGAGTTGAAGGGGATCAACTCTAGGGGGAACGCATTATGAAGATAAAATATGCGTAACTCAAGTGCATCCATGTAGCGTCGGGACCCGCAGTGTACAGATGTCACAGGAGTTTTGGGCACTTGCCAGCTTGTCTTGCACAGTTCCCCTTCATCCCACTTGTGTAGCTTGCAAAGGTGACAGTGTAACTTCCTCAAGGTCACTCGACCTGGCTCTGAGCCAAGAAACAACAGAAGGCAAATGAGTAGCTTTGGGGCCGAGGCCCACCCAGGGCCCAAAGAGAACATGGAAATCCAAGAGTTTGCCTGGTGGTGGAGTGGACACCCACCTGCTCATAAGGCTCTGCTGAAATGGGGAGAGTGTCCACTTTCTTAAGACCCTTGGAAGTGAGCTCTTGACAAACCAAAGTGGGGAAAAGGGCCCCACACGTGGTTTACTCTCTTTCGATGTGAGCAAACGCATCCAAGCCAAGTAAGAACAGGCACGTTCAAGGTCACAGGGATTAAAACCCGGGCCAGTGATTCAGCAAACAAGGGCTGAGCACCTAGAAGAAGCTGCTTGTGCTAGGCTAGGATCAAGGCAGAGGGGACTCTACTAATTCACTCTGATGGAGGAGGCAGGGAGTGGCCCTCAGGAACAACGAAGAAAGGTCATGACCTTGAGGACCGAAAAGAAGACGAGAATTTGGCAGTAGGGAAGTCCATGGTTACCTTGGAGCGGTCTCTGTCAAATGGTGGAGGCAGAAACCAAGACTGATAAAAAGGTAAGCAAATATAGAACGGGTATAAAGCTACTCTTTGCAGAAATTTGGCAGGGAGCGAGAAGAGGAATCTCTCCCACCCACTCTTAAGAACTTATGTCTCAATTTAGTCAACACGTTTATTTTCGTCTAGAAGTTATGGTGTACACGGTGTTCCTAAAATGACACTTTAGTAACTGATATTTGTAATAAAATGCATGTAAAATAATTACAGTTTTCGGTCGTAAGAAGAAAACCATCACCTTCAGCCCTTACACAGTTCTCAGGATGACTTCCTAAATTTAGACACACGTCCGTTCCAGTTCTGTTTCCACCAGTCCATCATGCGAGTAAAATTTGGCCTCACACACTATAGACCTTTCACATGTGTTAAGGAGCCAGGAGTTTGGCTCAGCGGTGAGCTGCCGAAGTGAGAACATTTCAGTTCCCCAAAATGTAAGCCCTGACTGGTAGTTCTGCCAGTTTCCATGGCGTTAGTCCTCCCACCACGGCCCATCTCGAGCGTCTGAGGTGACAGGACCCAGCGCGGAGTCGGAAAGCGCGCAGCTCACCGCTGCCTCGTGTCTCCGCCGGGCAGATGTGGTAGACGTCTAGAACCTCGAGAGCGTGGGCCCTAGTAAAACATGAAAGAACGAGGGAGAGATGGGGGCGCCTAGGTGGCTTAGCCGACTTCAGCTCAGGTCATGATCTCATGGTCTGTGGGTTCGAGCCCCGCGTCAGGCTCTGTGCTGACAGCTCAGAGCCTGGAGCCTATTTTGAATCTGTGTGTCTCTCTGACCCTCCCCCACTCACACTCTGTGTCTCTCAGAAATAAATTAAAAAAGAAAAGAACTAGAAAGAGATGAGTTTTGAATATTACCTATGCTGTTAACTATACATTAATATAGTTTAATTTTTAATGGACTTTTCTACAGCCAGGTCTCAACATTCCTGAAAACACAACAGCTGGCTCTAGAGAGCCAGTACGAACCGGCCCCAGCACCCCGCTGACGTGGCTTCAAATGTGTCCAGCCTCTGTGCACCTCATATTTCCCGTTATCCCACAGCACTTGAAAATCCTTTCAACTCCTTGGCTTAATGGTAAAATGAAGTGCGGTTGACCCTTGAACAACAAGGGACACAGAGCCCCCCCCCCGCCGGAGTCAAAATTTTACATATAATTTCTGATTCCCCCAGACTTAATAATTAATATCCTACTGTTGACAAGAAGCCTTACCAATAACATAAACAGTTGATTAACATATTTTGTATGTGTATTATATGCTGTATTCTTGCCATAAAGTAAGCTTGGGGAAAGGATATTTATTATTAGGAAAATCATAAGGAAGAGAAAATCTAATAATGCACTGTATCAAAAAAGGTCTGCATAGGGGCGCCTGGGTGGCTCAGTCGGTTAAGCGTCCTACTTTGGCTCAGGTCATGATCTCACAGTTCGTAGGTTCGAGCCCCGCATCGGGCTCTGTGCTGACAGCTCGGAGCCTGGAGCCTGCTTCGGATTCTGTGTCTCCCTCTCTCTCTGACCCTCCCCTGCTCATGTTGTCTCTGTCTCTCAAAAATAAATAAAATATTTTTTAAAAAGTTTGCATAGGATTGGACCCATGCAATTCCAACCCATGTCGTTAAGAAATCTATAGGTAGAGGCGCCTGGGTGGCTCAGTCAGTTAAGCATTCAACTTCAACTCAGGTCATGACCTCCTGGTGCATGGGTTCGAGCCCCGAGTTGAACTCTATGCTGGCAGCCAGGAGCCTGCTTGAGATTCTTTCTCTCTGCCCCTCCCCTGCTCATGCTGTCTGTCTGTCTGTCTGTCTGTCTGTCTCTCTCTCTCTCTCTCTCTCTCTCTCTCTCTCTCTCTCCCCCCCTTCTCCCTCTCCCTCTCTCTCTCTCTCAGAATAAACTTAAAAAAAAAAAAAAAGAAATCTAGGCATTGGCATTGACACATGGACCAATAGTCATATTACGCATTTTAATTTCTCTGGGTAAATATTTTATTTCTAACTCTTGACAGTATTATAAGTATTTTATGGAAACACTAATGAAAAATAGGCATATCCTCAACAACATTAGCTAGTATAATCTTCAGTCACTCAAGGGGAGGTGATCTCCATTGAGGATCCTTCCTGCCTCCATTACCTCTGAACAAAAAAAGCTAAAGAGAAAAAGAGGCATGAGACAGTGGTCAGCACACCAGCGGGTGGTCCCCAGGGTCGCCACGCTGACCGAAGTGTAAGACCCTGGCCTTGGTTTGGCCTTGTCAGAATGAATTTTCCTCTGTTTTCTCTGCCAGTAGTTCCTCTATACAGTCAAGATACGACGTGCCAGGGACTGTGCTAGTTTCTAGAGGCGGACAGGGACAAACTACCCCCTGCCCTCCGTGGAGCTTAGAGTCTCTGAGTGTCCTTAGTAATCCCACAAACACGTGATGTCAAACCATGCTGAGTGCTGTGAAAGAAATGTGTGGGGCACCGTGAGAGCCTGTGAGTGGGGAATGAAGCTGAGGATCCAGAAGGCTTCCCAAAGAAAGAAGCTTTTGAAGTGAGAGCCAAAGGATGGAGCGCTGGAGCCTAGTAAGGTGGGAGAGGCACGCTCCACACTGAAGACACGAAGAAACGGCACACAGACAGCCCTGAGTCGGGGGAGGGGGGAGTTCATGTGCTCTAGGAACCCCGGAAGGCTGGGTGGCTGGAGTGTGGACAAGTGTGGCAGTGAGTGAGATGACAAAGCAGGGAGGACCTCGCCAGGTCACAGTTAAGACTTAGGTACTCAATTGAGAATGATGGGAAATCATTGAGTTTTAAGCGGAAGGGGATGACAAGATTTCATTTTAATAAGATGTCTGGCGAGAGTATAGAAAAGTTAATGTTGGCAGTGGGGACGGTGGAAGGCAAGAGCTAACAGAACCAGCAGAGGGAGGTGGCGGACTTAAAGAGAAGATCTGAGACTTAGAGGGCAGATTTGGCAGAACCCGATGATGGATGGGACAGAGTAGAGACGAAGAGGTGAGCAGGACGGATTCACCAAAATAGAGACGGATGGGAAGATAGACAGGCTTGAGGGAAGTAAGATCAGTGAGTTCATCTTCCTTGTTGATCATGAGATGCCTTGAGAAATCCCCATGGAGGCTGTTGAATGTATGAGCCTGGCACTCAGAGGGGAGATGGGGACTGGAGAGAAGGTTCTGGAGATACTGGTCTACAGGTGGAACTGGAGCCCTGGGTGTGTTGGATCCGAAGAAGAGTACAGAATGAGGAGAGAAGGGGGCCGGGACTCAAGCTTACAGAACTTAGCTCTGACCGGTAAAGGAGGATGTCACGAAGGAGAAGTGATGAGAGATAGGAAGAAAATCAAAGCCAAGAGGACCAACATGAAAGAGTTAAAAGCGTCAAATGCCGTAAGAAAGAATTCTAAAATGCCCACTGGAGGGGCGCCTGGGGGCTCAGTTGGTTAAGCACCTGGCTTTGGATCAGGTCATGATCTCAGTTCGTGGATTTGAGCCCCGTGTCAGGCTCTGTGCTGACAGCCTGGAGCCTGTGACTGATTCTGTGTCTCCTTCTCTCTCTGCTCCCCTGCCCCCAAATAAACATTCAAAAACAATTTAAAAACATTTTAAATGCCCATTGGAGCTAGCAACATGGAAGTCATTGGTGGCCTGAGGCAGGTCAGGGAAGGGACCAGGAGGGGTGCGGTGAGGACTGGGTGGGCGTGAGCAGTGACTCTTGAGTTGAATGAGTTTGTACCTGGTGTGTCAAGGTAGGGAATAAGGTCAGTGGCTGAGAATTCCTGGGAGGGGAGTGGGGTGGAGGAGTGATGTGAACTGGTGGTTGCAGGCAGAGTTGGTAAGGGGGCAGCACTGAGGGTCCAGCGGGGGTTCGTGTTTGGCAGCACAGCATCTGGAGTTCGGGAGCCCGGCCCTGCACTCCAGCCGCCACTCACGGGTCCTGGCCAAAGTGCTTGCCTGTGTCAGCCTCAGCTTTCTCATCTGGAAAATGGGTATACCACACAGAGTCCCCTTGGGAAGTGAATGTGCCAACACATGTCAAGTCCTTAATCCAGTGACTGCCCATTGAACAAGGGCTCCAGAAAGGTAAACTGAGGCTAATGTTAATGTTATGGCTACATACCATGTTGATTCCAGCCCAAGCCATATATATATAGCTTTTGGAGTTCGTTTTCTTTCAAGATTTCTTGGAATGGAATATAAATCTGCAATGAGACACTGAAATGGGCACTTTGGGAGCATGGGGGAGCCCTAACCTTCTGAAGCAGAATTGCCTGTGAGAAAGAACCTGCACAGAGCGGCCTGGCGTCCTGCGAGTTCTGAGCTCTTACCCCACCGCCGTGTGTGGAGGACGGGGAGTCCACAGGGGTCTTGGGAAGGAGTCAGCCTGTGCCCGATCTTTCAGTCACCTGGGATAGCACATGTATGATCACCTGTCACTGCTGTCACAATCTCTGAAAAGGAGCCGCGCTCCACATCAGGCATTCTGGAGAGGGAGGGAGGAGGTAGGGCAGAAGCCCTTGGGCTTGCAGGTTTGAGAAGGGGACTCGGGGACCGGGCGGCTGCACCTTGGGGACCCGGCAGGCCTGTTTCTTGGCGGCTGCTGGCATCCAAGGGGCCAGAGGGGAGAGGGATGATGTGTAGCTGCCAAACCAAGTCCGTCTCCTCGACCCCGTTTTTTCTTTGTGGGCTTCTCTTTCTTTTCCCTTCCTTCTCTACTCCGTGTCCTTCCCTCCCTCCCGGAGCATGGAAGCTTCCATTTATTTCTCCCCTGTTTTCCTAGACATTTCTCTCCCCCGTCTCCAGTCCTGCTCACTGGAGTGACATCTTGAGCCTGATCCTGCCGCATTAGAAAAATAAAAAGCCCTGCCTACAACGAGCCCTCCAGGGCTGAGCTCTGCTGAGAAGAGACAGACGGCAGCGCCTGACTAAGCAGTGGCGGTCCCCCGGCCCCCCCCTCTGGTCCCAGGCCTGGCGCTGCCAAGACCAGTAAATGAGCCACTCGTATACCTTTTGCTGCTCCTGTAGCCCCTGCCGACCCCCCATTGCCCCAAACCAGCTTCATGCTGGTCTTGTGTAGAAGCTTGCCCGGCAGGGGTCAGCTGCCTCTGGAGTGTGCCTCTTGTCCCCGTTCCGAGGAAGGACTCCCACGACAGGAATGAAGTTCAGAGGTCATCTGTGAGCCAAATTCTACTGGCTCAGTTCTGCGTGTACCCCAGGCACCTGGCCCTTCTAAAGGCTGGAAGAAGTGGGTCCCTGAGCGCCCCAGGGACTCACCCTCGGGGGTACCGTCCCAGATGGGCATGTTTCACACGCCCAGTTCCCAGGGGGTACCAGCAAGGGACCACAGGCCATCTAGGCTGATGAGAAACGGATCCGTAGGGCGGAGGTGACAGATGGAGGTGACGAGTGTAGGTGACGAAGACGGGCAAGGTAGGGGGTAGGGCGAGGTAGGGGTTAGGGCGAGGTAAGGCCGGAGGGGCCCTGCGCAGACGGCCTCGGTGCGCTTGGCTGACTGCTCTATAATTCTGTGCTTCTAAATAAAGACCTTGTGGCCACCTGCATTCTCTGAGCCTCGAGTTAGGTTTACAAGCAGAGGTCCCGCGGGCGGAGAATACACAGAAGAGCGTAGTGAGTTCTGGAGTGCAGACATGGGATTCTGGGCCCAGCGCGCGGTAGTCATGCAACCAACGGCCGTGCTTCTCAGCCAGAATCAAGGAAGACAAAAGTCGACTCCTTTGCAGGCATCATCTCTTGTAGACATGCCAGACTTCTGGCCTCTCCTGTGGGGTTTCCTCACGCACATTCTTCCTGCAGCGAGAAACGAGTGTGCCCGTGGCCATCCTCCCTCGCTCTCTCCCTCCCGGGCTTGGCCGGGATTGGATGGGGGGGACGTGCAATGTGGGGACTACTCAGCACAGCTCACCTGATCACTGCCTCGGTGCCGAACACGGGCCCACGTTCCATCTCACAACGGCCCTCTGACGGGTAAAGATGATCCCCGTTTTACAGATGGGGAAATCAAGACACAAAGATGTTCAGGAATTTGCCCAAGGTCCACAGTTAGGAACCGGCAGCCTGTTTTCAGAATCCATGTACTCGACCCCTGGGCTACACAGCCTTCCTGCCCCCAAAAGAAAGAGACACCAGCCTGCTTCTCCCGCCTGTGAGGCTCTGGGATGCCCGTGGGTGGGAGGGCCGGGCAGAGCTAGATGGCAGTCGCCCTACACTGACATGGTGCCACCATTTACAGGGAGAGTTTGTTCCTTACAGTAACCATGTGAGCCGGCAGGGAAGGAACTGCCATCCAAGGCCCGGACAAACTAGGCGAGCCAGGGTCAAGATCACACAGCAGCTAAGACACAAAGCCAGCTCTCTCCAACCCATTAGAGCTGGGACATGGCCTTGCTTTGGCCCCAAGACGGGGGACCAGGGCTCCCTGGGACAGAGCAGGCCATTGTTCCCCAGGTGGGGGCCACCCCATAAGCCATGAAGAGATGGATCTGAGGAAGCTTGTTCTCATGAAAAGACCAGGTATTTGGTTAGGATCCAGAAAGGCCCTGACTTTTCCCACGAGTCTCGGTGATTCAGAGCAAGACCTTGTGCCCCAGCTAACCTGGGTCTTTGAAGACCTTTCTAGAGAAGACGGCATACAATGCTGGGGACAGGTGGGAGGAGGAGGGGTGTGCCTCTCTCCCGGCTAGGAGGTCAGGCATGCTGGGTGGGGACATCGGCTTGCCTCCTGTCATCCCTTCCTCTCCCAAGCTGTGGTCGTGTGTTGGTGTGGAGGGTTTGGTGTGTGGAACACTGGAGTGCATATCGTCCATTGGGCCTTGGAGGAAGGGCCTCTGCCTCGGGGGAGCCTCCGGGCCAGCTGGCCAGGGGCATGCAGCCCAAACCCTCACGGAGTCTCCACTCTGTGGCAGCAACAGCTCCTGCGTCCGATCTCTCATTAGTCTGGAGGGCCAGCGTGGGGGCACATCCATATTTCCTATTGTTACAGCCCCCAGGTTGGCAGGGGCACAGCACTCTGGATTCAACCTGAGTCAGAGGTAGAGACAGCTCAGAGGGACCTCTGGGCGTCAGGACAGCAGAGGACAGGAGGCGGGCACAGAGTGAGCCCAAGTATGGGAAGGAAGGGAAAGGGATGGGAAGAGTGGGGAGCAAAAAAGTCTGGGTCTCGGGGAGCCTGTTCAATAGGGCAAACTACCAAGTCTCCCCAGCTCGGCTTCAGAAGGAGAGCTTTGGGGAATGGAGTGGCAGGGCCTAGTGGCTCCTAATCTTTCTTTCCCCTCGTGTCCCTCCTTCACCTTGGGGTTTCTTGCTTCACTTCCCACCACTGACATCATACTGACCCCAATAGAACATTTCCTCTAAGGCCACGGGTCAAGTGTGAACCAAAACCTGGTGACACCAAGAAGGCCTGCTGGAACTTTCAGAGGTTTTATTAAACAGTATTTGTTGAATGAATGAGTACTTAGGGAGAACAGATGGGCATTAGCGGATGATGCCCACAAGGCTTAAGAATGGTGCGGCTCACAGAGCCTGGGTTTCAGAATCTGCCCCTGCCAGAGCTTGGTGGGCTCCGGCCTTGCCTGGGCCCCCTCCCAGGGAGGAGCTGGTTGAGGCCCAGCGCCCCAGGGGTCCTTCCTGGTGCCCCGAAAAACACGTGGCCCTCCGCATCCACCTAAATCACTTGCTTGCATTCCCCTCTCCGGGCAGATGACACCTCCAGGAAAGACCCTGCGCCCAGGGGCACGGCTCTCCTTTGGCGGATGCGGAGGCGCCCCTGTTTCTTAAGCCGGGCCATTTCTGGAGGCCACAGAGCCACGCCTGCTTTTACCCAGAGTGTCCTGGGCAGGGCCGAGGTCCCCTGCAGCTCAGGCCTGAGCTCCTGCAGCCTGTGCCGGTCCCAGGGCGAGCACAAAACCAAAACTGGCACTGACAGCATCAGTTTCAAGAGCCTGCCACTCTGCTCCCGCGGGCCTGGTTGGCCCGGCTCCCCGGCTTGGCGGCAGACCCAGCCAGAGGCAGGGGCCGCACCGGCTGTTCCATGCAATTTGTGTCCCCTGGGTAGAAGAACCATCCCGAAAGCCTGGGTTCGCTGAGTGGTGGGACGGTGGCCACGGCCCTGCCCTGCCCTCTCCCCTCCCGGCACAGGGCCACTCCTGCCCTGGACTTCCAAGGCTGTGTTGTTGCAGGTAATTAAAGGGCTTTAATTAAATTAGGATCCCATCTGGCTGGGATCAGTCAGGCCCTTAACGAGGATTGTGTGTCACCAACATCAGAATGTGGACAGGGACTCAGATGTGCGGGGGTTGAATTTGGGGACTGGAGGCCTTTCGGGCGGAGCGGAGAATCCGTCTGAGCCCTTCAGGAGGGGCTCCCTGCCCTCCACCTCCCCAAGATGGAGGCTGGGTGTCTCAATGCCAGGCAGGCAATAGGGGGAGGACCAGAGCTTTTCCCAAGTTCATTCTCGCCTGCAAGCCTGTAAACCATCTCTGGTGCGCCACAGATTATTCGTGCATTCTCTCCTTTCTACAGATGAGGAAACAGGTCCACAGAAGCGAAGTGCTCAGACACATCCACGGAGTCAAGTGCTGTAGATTTAACTGTAAGAAACGGAGACCCAAATGGGACGCCTGGGTGGCTCCGTCAGTTAAGCGTCCAACTTCAGCTCAGATCATGATCTCATAGTCCGTGAGTTCGAGCCCCGCGTCGGGCTCTGTGCTGACAGCTCAGAGCCTGGAGCCTGCTTCAGATTCTGTGTCTTCCTCTCTCTCTGACCCTTCCCTGCTCACATTGTCTATCTCTCTCAAAAATAAAAATAAAACACTAAAAAAAAAAAAAAAAAAAAGAAATGGAGATCCAGAGCCCAGCGGCTTTCAATAAGGTAGCAATTTGATTTTTCTCTCACATAGAAGTCTGAAGATGGGTAGCCTGGGGCCAGTGTGGTATTTCTGGTGCACAAAATATTCTATTTCACCAGGTGTTTAGGAACCAAGCCTTCCCCCGGCTCCCTCCTCTGCGACTCCCAGGATGTGACTCTGATGCCCGTAGTCTAAGATGGCAGCCAGAGCTGTCTTTCAACTGTCTTATCAACTGTCTTTCTAGAAGTTGCCAAATAACCTTTGGCTTCCACAGTGCTGGCCGAATCTTAGTCACGTGACCACATCAAGGTGCAAGAGAGACAGAGAGACTGAGTTCTTATCTCAGGCAGCCCTAGGCCTGAGGATTCTAGTACTATGGAAAAAGTGAAATGGACATCCCAGGACAGGTAGCAGCCTTTGCGTCGTGTGTTATGGGGCAGAACCAGGCTGGGAACCCGGTCTCCCACCTCCAGCCCAGGACCGTTTCGCCCAGCTCCCCTAGGAGAAAGGCCGAAGCTAACATAAACCCACGTCCCCCAGGACGCTGGGGCGCCTGGGTGGCTCAGTCGGTTAAGCATCCAGCTTCGGCTCAGGTCATGATCTCGCAGTTCATGGGTTCGAGCCCCGCATCAGGCTCTGTGCTGACAGCTAGCTCAGGGCCTAGAGCCTGTCTTCAGATTCTGTGTCTCCCTCTCTCTCTGACCCTCCCCTGCTCATGCTGTCTCTCTCTCTCAAAAATAAATAAAACATTAAAAAATTAAAAAAAAAGCCAGGACGAGGAAGTCATAGTCGTCGAGTGAACCATTTAACTTTTCCTGACAATGGTCTGGCATATTCAGCTCCCTAGGTTTTCACACAAGGACATCGGGGAGATGATTGATGTCCTTTGTCCAAAGCCACTCACCTAATAAACTACAGACCCGGGACCGGGGACACACAGCCAAATTTCTGCAACACACTCGTTGCCAGTTTCGTGGCAAGTTCAGTGACACTTCAAGAGGCGCCAGCTTGTCCTTTGGGACGTCTAGCCAGGTGGCCCTGAGATGACGAACTGGAAAGCTTTTTTTTTTTTTAATGTTTTATTTATTTTTGATACAGAGAGAGACAGAGCATGAGAGGGGGAGGGGCAGAGAAAGAAGGAGACACAGAACCGGAAGCAGGCTCCAGGCTCTGAGCTCTGAGCTAGCTGTCAGCACAGAGCCTGACGCGGGGCTCGAACCCACGAACGTGAGATCTGACCTGAGCCGAAGTCGGAGGCTTTAACGCCTAAGCCACCCAGGCGCCCCTGGAAAGCTTTGAAGTAGGCATCCGTCGCTTGGATTATGCGGTCAGCTTTTGAGTTTAGCAGGCCCACAGGAAACCGGGTCCCCCGTGGAACCAGAGCCCAGCCCCCGGCGGCTGAGTGCCAGGTTTCCTCTGGCATTTGTGCTTAAGGATGGTGGCAGCTGCCACTCCAGGGCTTTGGCATAATTGGCAGGTGCCGCCCCCACCCGATCTTGCCTCCTCCCGGTGGGGCTGGTGGCGCCTCTCTTCGCCTGTCACCCCAGCCCCCGGTTCTCCTTGGAGGACCACAGGACTCAGAGCCCGTGGAAGGAACATTTCTCTCTCCCACTCCTAGCCGTGGCATTGGATCGCTTCCCAACACAGAACGACTGGCTCGTTGTGTCTCCCACAGTCCCCCCCTCGGGGTAATCCAGGTCCCTGGTCACTCCCTGACCTTCAGCTGCCTCCACCCCCGTACACACCCTCCCCCCACCCCACTTCCCTACCCACCCACTGCCTCCTGCATCTCTGAGCAATGGGCCTCGCCTCAGGAGACTGCCACATGCAAGGTCACCAGCATCCCTGCCAAGGATGGGGAAGGGGGTGACTCAGTTCCCGCTTGCTCATCCCAGGGAGGAAAAATGAGGGGGAAGGAGGACAGAGGAGGGACCTAGACCCTACTGCGTTTGCCTTAAGCTTCTCTCAGAGGAAGACTCAGCTTTGCTGCCACTTGACCCCGTACGAATTCTCCCGTTTGCGTCACAGACTGCTGGGAAGATTCACCCCATCAGAGGTGGGGACACCGAGGCCTGGACGGTGCTATGGACAAAGCCGAAGGGCAGAGGCAGCCCCCCAGCATCCTGAGAGCGGGCTTGCCCCAGCCCTGTGTCCATATTGCAGTTCTTGCCATCAGGGAGACCCCTGTCAAAGGAGGGAGGAACAGATGCCGTTGGATATGGAGGGACAGACCCCTGGCTCCTCAGCCTTCTAGGGAGATTTGGGCCATGACCTCAGAGAGCATCAGTCTGGTAGGCTTGTTCCAGAAGCTCCCGTCTGGTGAAGGAGACAAGGCCTCTGCCCTGCAGCAGCTACCCAACTAGGTTGAGCAGATGAGGGCGCTGGGCCACAGGACCAGATGGGCAGTGGTGGGATGGGGGTCTCCCTTTCTGGGAGAGGAGACAGGCTCCTTCTAGAGGAATCTGCTCTCCTGGGAGAAGTTGAATGGCAAGATCAGGTGATCAGAGAGCACTTTATAGGCATTGGGGGATGACACAAACATTGCTCACCAAGGGGGCAGTTAGATGGACCCCTTACCTTCGTGAGGACAAGGGGGCCTAGGAAAGATCTGGTGGTGGCAAGAATACCAGGGCCCAGAGGTCTATTCCAAAAGAATTACAATTGAGGAGAAATATCTATTAGCAAGCTCCTAGCTGAGAAGAGCAGCCAGGTTACTGGGGAAGGCAGAAAAGGAGGGATGAGGCAGCGGAGTGTGCGCGTGGGTGAAATGAAGTTATTAAAATGAACCCACCCCCTGCTCAGGCCGTATGTGCGCCAAGCAGGCCAGCCCTCCAGCTGTCAGCAGCATCTGGCTCTGCACAAAACAGGAGCCAGAGGGGGGTGGGTCAGAGTGTCCCTGGGTCCTGCTGGTAGTTCAGCCAGGCCAGGTGACGGGGGCCGGGACCGCTCTCCTCCCTCCCTTCCTCCAGTGCCCGCAGGGCTGTGGGAGGTAGTTGTGTCCGGGATGCATCCTCGGGTGAGAGAACACGCCAGATTCCAGCAGCCCCAAGTCCCCCGCTCCTCCTAGGCAGGGCCTGAGCCCCTGAGCTTGTCTGACTTCTAAGCACCTGTCTGTCTCCAGGGTGGGAAGGGGGAGAGAGTGGACACGGTGGAGTGGTGGGGGTGGGAGGGTGGTGTGTGTCTCCAATCTCTGCTCAGGGAGCGGTGGCCCCGGGAGGCCTGCATGGAGCAGGGGAAAGCGGGCACAGGAGTGTGAGCCTGAGTCATGTGCCCTTTCTGGGTCACTTCATACAGCAAGGTGGCTTCTAAGGCCTCGTCCAGCTCTGCTCTGCAGTGAGAGGAGCACTGGGCCGTGCTGCGTGCTGGCAGGCAGGGGAGACAGGCGCCTGGTGGCAGGGCCATCTCTTCCCCTCGTGCTAGGACGTTCCTCCCTGTGGCTGCATGGCCGAAAGGGACCCAGGGGACCTGCGGGCTGCCCTCCCAAGTGAGCAGATCTAGGATGACCTTAGAGAGGGCACTGTGATCCTGGTACTCGGGGCTCAGAGTTCTGTTCACGGAGCCCCAAAGGACCCCGGCTGACTCTGCCAGACGGGGCACCACCAGCAGACATACATCCATCCCAAGGCCCTCCTGTCGGCCAGGACGGGGGAGGGGAATGGCTCCTTTCAAGCCTCCTTCTGTCCCAAGTATCCCCCAACCTGGCCTGTTTCTGCACTAGCCTGTCATCAGACTGAAAGCCCAATAGCCCAACTCTCTAAAAGAACCCTTCCAGAGTTTTCTATGAGAAGCAGCTGGAAGTCACAGCTGAGAGAGAGCCTCAGTGGTGTCCCTTCATCTTAGGGGGCCGCGTTTTAACCAACACTATGCTCCCTGTGATTCAGATGCCCACTCACATCGGACAAGCTCGAGTTGGGCACATTCCTCATTTTACAAAGCGGAAAGAGACCCGGAGAGGAGGATGGACATGTCCCAGGGCCATGGAGCAAAACCCTGACAGAGCGTGGGCCCCCCACCCCAGGCCCACCCGGACGGCCGCCCAGAGAGGCCACATGGAACACCGCGGGCCATCCCCCCACTAGCTCTTCCTCCCCAGGCTGCTCTGAAGATGGCATTCCCCCCCAAGGAGCACCAAAGAGTGTCCTCCCAGCTTTCCCGACAGCCCCAGAAAGGAGGCTGGAGAGGGAAGCCCTGAGGCCCTCTGTGAGCACCAGCTCCGACAGCTGTTGTCCGGGCGGCGCTGGCTGGACAGGGTGGGGGAGGGCACCCCGGGCCCTTTCCCTCCTTCCCTCGACAGTTCAGAATGCCGTGCCCTGGGAAAGCTTTATTCCCGGCTCCAGAACGAGACTGTGTACACAGAAGCTGACAATCAAGGTGATTTCACACCCCACCCTCCCCTCCCCCACCCACAAACAGACACCACGGAACAGGTCTGGTGCGCCCCTGTCAGCCTGGCGTCACCCGGCCCAAGGGGCTGAGGGCCCCCGAGCCCCAGGCTGACAGGCGAGTCTCGCTGGCCGGACAGAGGACACTCCCAGAGGAGCCAGCAGGGGGTGGGGTGGTGAGGGGGACACAGCGCAAGGGGTGAGGGGCTTCTATCTGTGGCCTTGGTGTTGGGAGAACCACAATCATCCTCTGTTTCAGCTTAAGGATGGGTGTCCCATCAGCACAAGGGTGGGCGGGGGCGGGCAGGGACAGGCAGGGGAGGGGTGGCAATGGCAGGAGAGGGAGTTTTGGAGCTTAAGGATGGGTGTCCCATCAGCACAAAGAGGGGCAGGGGTGGGGTGGGGAGAGGGACGGGCAGGGGAGGGGCAGCAATGGCAGGAGAGGGAATTTTGGAAAGGTGTGGCCTGGCTGGGAGCAGATGGTCTATTTGTCAAAACATCAAAGGGACTCCAGGGGTCACCACTTCAGACTGAAGCCAAGCTCAGGCCACAGTCCAGGACAAGGGGCTGAGGGGGCCCTCCCCAGGCAGCCCTATTTCTGCCATCCTTTGTTGCCTACTTGGCGTCCACTCTGACGAGATACCCCTCTCCTGGGTGCTTTTCTTCTGCAGGATGGCAAGGAGGGAGTCAAGGTTTCAGGCTCTTCTCCACGACTTTATCCGGCCACACCGGTCTGCCTTCCCCGGGGGTCTCGGGGGCCCAGCATCTTCCTGTCGCTCAGCAGGGAAGCCAGTGGGGCTGCCCAGAAGCTCACTCCTCCTTCAGTGCTCCTATGCCCCAATCGCTCCACAACCCCAGGCTGGGGCCAGCGCTTGGGACCCCTTCCCCACCACCACGTGGGACTTGGCCTTGGCCCCACCTGGCATCTCCTCCTCTCCACCCCCCTCCCTGCCTGAGGTCCCTTCCCTTCCCTGCCCAGTATCCAGCCAGATGGCCTCCTCCGCGGGCAGGCCTGTCCTTCCAGCCCCGGCCCGGCCTCGGTGGCCTGCCCAGGGTCACCCGGAGGGGTAGTAGGGAGTATCGCTGTGGTAGTTGTAATCTGGGCACACCTTCTGGACCAGCCTGTAGTCCGTACTGTAGAAGGCGATGTAGACACAGACGACTTTGAAGGGCTGGGAGCAGCTCCAGGTGGCTGAGCTCTGAGCGTGGTCACGGGAGCAGGTCTTGGCCGGGTCATGGGTGCAGAGCGAGGTCCGGCGGCCCCGTTCCACCTTCTCCCACTCCATTCGGCAGTTGAAGATTTTGGAGGCCTTGGCTTCGATGAAGATCTGCCGCTCCTGGTGGAACTCTACAGCCTTACTGGGGGGCACGAGGCTGATGGAGATGTTGCCCTGGCCGGTGGCGTTGTGCCGGAAGTGGACGCTGAAGGTCCCGTTGCCGTGGTCCACGATCTTCCCGGTGACGAGCAGGTTCAGGGCCACCGTCTTGATGTTGGAGTAGAAGTCACCCCAGCCAAAGATTTTCTTCACCTTGGCTGAAGGTGGGGGGCTGTGGTTTGGGCGGTTGGGAGGCTGCCCGAGGACCCCCCATGCCTCCCCGGGGGGAGCCAGCAGCCCTAGCAGACTGGAGTTGGCCACAGGGCGGGACTTAGGTGAGATGTGGCCTCGCTTCCGGGGCATCCGGGGCCGGGGCTGGCTCTCGTGGTCATCACGCTCAGGGTCCTCAGAGCCGGGAGGACCGTCATCCTGGCCGTAGATGACCTGTGGAGGGAGTTGGGAGGAGAGTGACAGCCCTGTCCCCAGAGGACCCAGGAGTTCTGGTCACTATGTCCGCCACCAACTGCCTCAACTCCCTGCCTGTCCCTTCCACTGGCTTGAGGCTGAGTGATGGTTTGCCCGTCTTACTCTAGGAGTCGGGTGCCCTCCGGCTTGTGCTGTGGTCCCATCTCGCGCCCTCTGACACTCAGGCCACCCCTGTCCCGTCCCCGCACTGTCCTGTCTCTGGCTACTACAGCATCTGGAAGGACGATCAAGGATTCTCTCCAATGGACCATGGGACCAGAGAGACACAGCCCTTGCCCCTAGGGAGTCCCCATTCTGACAGGGGAGGCCCAGCTCCTGATCTTGGGAGAGTCCTCATCTGACAGAACATATCCTTGCGCTGACAGAGCCCCCAGTCTCGCAGGAGCGGTTCTAAGGCTAGACTTTTACAGAGGAAACTCCCCGCCCCCATGAAATTCCCAGGCTGATGCGGAGGCGCTACCACTGCTCTCAAAGAGCCCCATCCCTCTGCTGGGACAACCCCCCCCCCCCCCGCCCCATTGAAGGGAGAGGTGTGGCCCCTGTTTTTTGGCACTTTCTAGGCTGTTAGATGGGATGCCACCACCCATACTTTAGTCTTCTGAGACTCAGAGGAGCAGTAGACAATGAAATAAGAGAGCTGAGCCCAGTGACATTCTCTCTCCTGTACAAATGCAGTTCAGGTTTGGGCAGGGGGAGGGGGGAGCGGTGCCTGGAGTGAGTCCCACACCCCGACAACCAAGCTGTGGAAAAGTCCAACACTCTGGTGCCCACCGATGACGCCAGGCCAAGACACTAGGACCCTCCGAGCCAGGAGTTCTTAGTATTCCCATTCTACGGATGAGGCCACCGAGTTCCATCCCTCAGAGGCCAGGTCACATGGGGTCAGCCCTTCCATTCCACTGCACACACTCCCAGCCCCGGAGACCAGGTAGGCCTGTGTATGGAGATTCTCTCCAAGGCCCATCCCCAACCCGGAATCCTCCGCCAAAACTGCCAAGGTTTAGCCGGCAGAGCCGGAGTAGCTGTGACCACAGGCACCACCAGGAAAGGCCTCCTGGAGGAGCTGTGGGGAGGGCCAGCAGGACAGCGTGACCCAGCGCAGGCTGGGGACAGCTCCGGAGGGCAGCAGGGAGCCGACAAGGTTTCCTGAGGGCAGCCGCCTGGTGTGTGCTTACTCAGCTTCCAAAGAGAGTACTTGCCCTATGTGTCCCCTTAGCAGCACTAGGGGCACCGACTCACATCTGGGGCAGCTTTTGGGTTTGCTGGTGACCCCTGGGGTGAGGACGGGAGGGCTGGGCTCTGGAGGGCTCCCCAGGGGCCTGGGGTGTTCACGCCCCCTGCGTCTGACCCTGGCCATGCCCGCAGAGGTGTGCTGGGTGGCCCTGCCCGCTAGGCCCCAGGGGTAGTGCGGGGGGGGGGG
>NC_043716.1:34104400-34147211 GCF_006229205.1 Suricata suricatta
CCGCAGCCCGCTCCCCGCGCAGCACCCAGCCAGACTGGAGCGCTCCTGGCGCCCCGGCGGCTCGCGCTTCCTCGTCCCTCCCACCGGCGGCGGCGGCGGCGGCGGCAGGTACGGTGAGCCCAGCCGGTACCTCCGGAGTTAACTCCTCCCCTGCCGGCCCGCAGCCCGGGGACCGAAGACGAAGGCGGCCGGACGCGGGGGCGGAGGAACTCTTGGCGAGGAGAGGACAGGATGGTGGCCCTGGGGGGGGGGGGGCAGGGACACTCCCCTTCCCATCCATCCCTCTGGCAGGGCGCCCGTTCCTTCTCGGCGGGCGATGGGCATCTGCCGCCCTGCCCTGCCCTGCCCTGCCCGCCCTGCCCTGAACCCCGGGAGACCTGGACTTTGGAAAGGTTATTTTTTCCGAACCCATTCCAAGAGCCAAAAAGAACGTCGATAATGAGTAGCCTATCCCCGCAGCTGAAAGTGACTTTTTCTCTGCAAGACTAGCTTCTGTGTGGAGGGAAGTTCTTCTGGGTGTCTAGCCTGTACTCCCTTTGTTATAATGTCAGTTTCTTTTCTACTTTACTCGGGCGTTGGGATAACGCCTACCCCCTATCCTGTCCAATTCCTGTAACAGGAAACTTTTGGCCAGAGCCTGGGGCTGTAAAGTTCCCCGGGGCCAGGCTGAATTCTGGGGCTGGGGTCAAGGGCAAGCCTCCTGAGAAGCTGAGGAGTGAGGCGGGCAAGGTGTCCCTGAAAAGCTGTCTCCAGTCTTCACTACTTACCCTCCCTGTGACCCAGTGAGTGATGAGGACATGGTGCTCCTCTCCCAGTGGAGTCCTTGACTATCTCTGACCTCTGCAAACCCCCAGGACACTGAGGACCCTCATTTGAAATTCCCCAGAGGGGGTCCCATCCCCCATCATCTCACTCATATCCTTGTCTCCTTCCTGGAACTCCAGGACCCCTTCAGTCCTCAGAAACAGCAAAGGTCAAGTCCTAGCACCCCTCGGAGGTTATGAGGGTGACGAGGTACCCCTGCAGTTGGAGTGGTCCCAGTCCGGACCGTGCCGACGGGGCGTGATGGGTGGGCCCTCTGCTCTGTGGCCCTCCAGGCCCAGCTTGCTCTCTGGCTGCAGCCCCCAGCACGCACCCAGCCTCCTCCCCCACCATCTGCCAGGCGGGTGCGCGGGGAATGCAGATGAATCTTAATATCAGCCTGGGCCAAGTGCGATGAGGGAGACAGATCCTGCAGAACCCAGACAGCATCACAGAGCCCCCTGCCTTCCCCCAGCGCCCTGGGCGGTACCTGTATGCAGTAGCCTTTCCCTGAAGGCGGTGGGGGGTACGTGCATGTCTATCAAGGACCCCCCTCCCCCTTCCCAAAGTCAGGGGAAGAAAGAACAGATAAATCCTTGTCTGGCCTCTGAGCCTCTGGTCTGGCTGTGAGGAAGAAGCTGTTGGCCTGAGCGTGGGCAGCTGGTTTCCGAGCGCGGCTAGGCAGAGGCGTGGCTGGGCCCCCTCCCTGTCCGTCCTCAGAAGGTCCTACCTCCAGGAGAACAGTGGGGCTCAGCAGAAAGAGCACAGGTTTTCAGGCCAGACAATCCTAGATGCCACTCCAGGCCCAGCTGTGTGACCTTGGGCAGGTTGCTTCGGTTCTCTGATGCCAGTTTCCCTGACCCGTTGTTGCAAGAACTGAAAGAGACAAGAATGTGCAAACCCAGCTGAGGTACAGTGGCTGGCGGGCAGTCGTGTGGGAGTGCAATCAAGGGAAGTTTTTGCTTTTCTACTTCCTACACAGTCGCTCTGGCCACGCCTCCTGCCAGGCTTGCCCTCCCTGCCCTCTCGGCCATTGCTGGCTCTCCCTTCCTTCAAGTTTCCCCTCTGCATTCATCTGCCAGCCACTAGTCGAGCCTGTCCTCAGTGCCAGGTCCCGGGCCAGGGTCTGGGATACAGAGATGAATGGGCCCACCTCTCTGCCCCCAAGGATCTCACTGGCTGGTGTGGGAATTGATTATGATTCGGTGTGGTGGGTACACTAACGGATCCCTGTAACAGGCATGGATGCACCAAATATGGAGCGGGCAGGGTCCAGGAGGGTCAGGAGGGCCTTCTGGAGGAAGTGGTGCCGAGGTCATGAGGAGTCAGCCAGCAAGGGCCATTCCTGGCAGAGGGCACTGACCGGTCGCGGGATAGGAGGCTGGGACCACAAGCCATGTGCTGTTACTGGAGCGCAGAGGGGAGGGGAGGGGAGGAGGAGAGGTCAGAACAGGAGGCTCTTCTGTGTCAGGTCATGGGTTAAGACCTCTGAAGGGTTTTCAGGGGGCTGAGGATTATTGTCAGATTGAATTTTGGAAAGGTTTTGGAGAGCTCACTGGAAGGAGGAGACTAGAGGGAGGGAGGTGGAGTGGGGGGGATAAAGGCAAAGGTCTGGGGAGAAAGGAGGAGCCGCTGAGGACGTCTTTAGGAGGGAGAAGAACCAGGATGTGGTTGTTGCTGAGATGAGGGAGGAAGGGAGAAGGAGTCAAGTGCCATACCGAAGTTTCTGGTGTGAGCCTCAGGCAGGAGGCTTGCCGAGGTGAGCGCCAAAGGCTGGGACTAGGAAGGTGGGTTCTGGAGAAAGGATGGTGGGGTCAGCTTTGGTCATGTCAAGTCTGGGTGCTGCTGGCCACCCAAGGGCAGAGTAAAGTCTAGCCCGGGGTGCAGGGCGCTTGCATGCGCAGAGGAAGAGCAGCACCCGAAGGACCCCAGTGAGGAGCTGACAGCCCTGGACACGGAGGGCAGGCAGGCTGGTACTGGCAGTAGCGGGGTACCTTGGGGTTCTCACAGTTGTGTGCCAAGCAGCATGGGGGTCCTATGCAGATTCTAGGGTCTCACCCCAGGGAGCCTTTCAGGAGACAGGAGTCCACCACCACGTATTTTCATAAGCCTCTGCCCCGCCTCTCCCATCCCAGGGGATGCCCTTGGGGGCTGCCTCTGGACTTCACTTTGATAAACTCTGTCAGGAGTGTCAGGAAAAAGGGAATGAACAGCAGCCCAAAGGAACACAGTGGCCTGGGAGGGTGGGTTGGCCAATTTCTCTGGCAACTGCACCTCACCCTGCTCCTTCTAGCTGCTTCGACGGTGGGAAGATGGACCACAGACTCGGTGAGCTGCGTGCATGGCCGTGCTGGTGGCAGCCCCCCTGCATGTCTGCCGTTCAGGCGAGCCCTGGGCTCCCAGCCTCCTCAGTGTGTCCCCGCGCCCATGCGCACGCTGGAAGCAGGTGGCATTTGCTTAGGACCTCTGCTCTCGCCTGCTTCTGCCTTGCTCTGGGAAGGATCCTGTCCCTCCCCTCCTCCGCGAGCCCCCCCCCCCCCAGTGCTCCGGGAAAGCAAACAGCCCAGTGGTGCCTGATCAGTGCTTATTGAATGAATGGGAAATGGGGTTCCTGATGCTTTGAAGGCAGAGAGTGCATGCCCTTGAGCCAGCCAGAGCCAAGAGGTCTGGTGGCAGGGGGTGGGGGGGGGGATGTGGGGAGTGGGAGGTGGGGAGGTGGCCACAGATCACGATTGTCGATAATTCTCTCATGTTTACCTGGCAATTTGCACTTGGCAGTAATTCCAACACGAGGTGTTCTGACCCAATGCTACATCCAGGGAACTAGGGGAGCCCTGATTCAAAAGAGGGGGCCAAGGACGAACCACAGAGAATTCAGTCCTGTGATATGGGGATCACCCCGGCTGGGAGGGGAAGGAAACGAACCTTTCCGGAAGAGGAAGCAACTCCTGAAAGGGCCGGAGATGAAAGCAATGGAGGGGGTTTCTGATGAAGGCGACATGAAAGGGTGATCTGTTCCCCACATAGTGGCGGGGCCCCGACTTTCATGTCGGGTCCTGGGCTTGGTGTGGAGGTACAGCTGTGATGGGCAGTCCGCATGCGCACGGAGAGCTGGGGCTCTTGAGAGGGATGGAGATTAGCCAGCCAAGCACACAGAGACACAAGCTCCTAGATGGTGGGTAGTGCTGTGAAGGTGGAACCCAGCAAGTCCCCAGTGGGAGGGGAAACTGAGGAGGGGCTGGGGAAACTCTGCCATTTCAGCTGGGATCTAATGACCCGGAGGCCTTGGTCGCAGGGGGGGCAAGGGAGGGTCTTCCAGGCAGAGGGAACAGTGCATGCTAGGACCTTGGGACTAGAAAGCCTTAGTACCTCAGACAGACTGAAGGCAGTGAGTGTGGCCAAGGAAGGGACAGAGAGGGCCAGCAAGGTGGGCGGGGCCGGGTGGCTCAGGGCTTTGTGGGTCTGGTTAAAGATTTGGAGTTTCATCCTGTGATTAAGGTGTTTTGGATTTATTACAAGTGTTTTTTCAATTTTTTAATGTATTTTTTTTTATTTTTCAGAGAGACAGAGACTGAGCAGGGGAAGGGCAGAGAGACAGGGAGACACAGAATCCGAAGCAGGCTCCAGGCTCTGAGCTGTCAGCACAGAGCCCAACATGGGGCTTGAACCCACATACCGTGAGATCATGACCTGAGCCGAAGTTGGACGCTCAACCCACTGAGCCACGCAGGCGCCCCATTACAAGTTTTAACCAAGGGTCAGATCTACACTCAGAACGACCACTAGAAAGGTCACTCGGACAGCAGTGCAGAGGGTAGATGTGAGAGGGGGTAAATGTGGAGGCTGAGAGGTGACGGTGGGCTGAATGAGGACAGACGCCATGGGGAGAAGGACAGGACATCTAAGGGGTGCAATGGAGAGAATTTCGACTCCGGGACACTTTGAGGAGTCAAAGGTGATTCCCAGCTTCCTGGCCCAGAGAACAGGGCAAACAGTGGGTTTGCAGGGGGAGATGTATCACCCCTCCTCAACAGGTGGAGTGTCAGGTGCCACGAGGTGGGTGCTCAGGTGCAGGGAGTAGCTGGGGGCGGAGTGTAGGACCCACAAGAGGGACCAGATCTGGAGGTGCAGGAGCCTGGAGGATCATGGGAAGTGAGATGACTAGGGGCCTGCAGAGAACAGAGCACGGCAAGGGTGCACAATGGGGCTCCCGGGGCCAGTCGTGGAGGGAGGAGGGAGGGGGAGGAGGGATGGGTGAGGGACAAGGAGCAAAGGAAGCAGGTGGGAGACCTCTGGCCCCGAAGGCCCTGAGGGAAGCCAAGGCGCCCACTCACATCCCAGGCCTGCATGCCTCGGGCTTTGAGAGGTCATTTTGTCTATGCCCCTGCCTCTCGTGGGATCTCACCACCCGACACGGACCTTCTCCTGGCTGGCATGGCTCCCACATGTGCTCTCCGAGAGTGAAGAGGGCCAGCACATGGAGTCCAGCAGGCTTGGGTTAGGGAGTATCTCTGAGATCTCTGTCTGGGTCATCTTGGGTGAATCTCTCCTCTTCTTTGGGCCTCAGCGGGAGTCACACTGCTCACCTTATGGGGAGGGGACTGATGGGTGGGAGAGCATCTGGCCCTCTGCTGGGCGCCTAGTACCCCCTGGTCTTTTGTCAGAACTGAGGCAGCAGAGAATGGTTTGTAAACAGAGACACGCTGAACAAAAGGATTCTGGCCTGACTCCTTGCTGCTACATCTCCGCATCTTCCAAGGTGGTGAAGGAAGGGGGAGAAAACAAGGCCTGAGCGGGGCCGCTAAACTGCAGGACACCTGGCCGGGAGCCGACACCTGGCACCCGGTCACCTGTCCGCCACCTGTCGCCTGGACCTGGGTCGCTGTGGCCAACACCAACTCCCGCAGGGGGCGATGGAGAGACTGCACGGGCGTGTCGTGTCGGAGGCGAGTGGGGTCAGCGCGCCCCCTGGTGGGCAATTGGGGAGCCTCCTGTAGGCGCTTTGCGGGTTGAGGAAGGCGAGGACCTCAGGCCACGGCCCCCCACCCCCGCGCCTGCTGGTGCCCGGACTCCTCCTCTCGAAGGTGTCCGGGGCCCAGGGGTTTCTCAAGAACTCTTCAAACAGCCTGTGGCGTGTGCTACCCAGAGGGGTCGTTCTGGAGCTAGATCGCCTGGGTCTCAGTCCCGGGGCCGCTGTGTCTTGGGCAAATGACTTCACCCGCCTGTGCTCCAGGTTCCTCGTGGGGTCAATAACGGTACCCATGTATAAGGTTGCTGAGAACAGAGTGTGGTATATAGCAAGTGCCCAATAAATGCTGGCTATTGTGACATTCGCATTCAGTTCCTCGTTCAACCAGATTTTCAAATGCGGAGAGGTGGGGCTGGGAGCGGTGGGGACAGCCCCTTAGTGGAAATAGCCTCAACGGGGGGGGGGGGGGGCGTACACTTTGGTGCCCGGAATTGAGCCTCGGCTTTTTAATTTATGAAATGGGTCAATATAATATTTGCAGCGAGAAGTTCTTGCTTCCTTTTTACGCAAGGGGTGCGGGGTGGGCAAAGAGGCAGGGCACCCCAGGATCCGCATGTTCTCCCGCACCCCTGCTCCTCGGGTTTGCCTCCTGAAACCCGGCCACATGGGCCCGAATTCAGGGGTGCGCACCCCTTCCCTCTGGATACCTCCGTCCCTCACCATGGACACTGGGGACAGAGCGCCGAGTGGTAGCCATCTCCGAAGGTCTGAAGCACACCCGCCCACCCGCCCACCCACAAAGGGCTGCCCCCACACTTCTGCCCGTCACCCTCACCCGCCATCTGTCCCCAGGGCGTCCGGACGCGCTGGGCTGTGTCTTCCATTTCCAGGCCGGTGGTGACGCCTGGTGGCGGAGAAAGGGACAACCACGACCTCCGCTCTGCAAGGCGCACTGTAGCTGGGGATGGTTGGGGGGTAGGTGGAGGGTGGGGGGTGGGGAGCAGGAGCTGTTAGGGGGGGTCCAGGAGGTAGGAAAGCTTCCCAGGGCAGCAGGGGCCTGGGCTTCTGTTAGGGTCTTCCATCCAAATCAGATCAGCCGTGGGGCAGGAGGCGTGAGGGACAAAGATTGGAGTTCATAGCCAGATGAGACACTGGGGAGTCCAGAGGAAGGCTTCCCTAGTTTTCTCCCTCCACCCCATTTGGGGTCATCATCGTTCCCTTCTGGTGCCTCAGTGCCCCAAGGTTTCCATGGGAGCAAGGTAGAGCAGGACATGGGGGTGGGGAATGGCCACAGCCTGTGAGGAGTCTCCGTCTGACCCACGGAGGCCTGATGACCTGCAGCAGACTAGGAGGGGCAGCAGGAAGGATGCCCACCTGAAAATGTTTTTATGACCCCTGTTGTGTCCTGGACCACCATCGGAGTGTGGCTGCCAGCACCCATTTCCGGCCAACTCAGCACCCGCCTACTCCTGGCCCCGGCAGGCTGGCGGCGCCTGACCTCAGCCCAAAGGCAGAGCCGCCTCACTCCTGCACGCCAGGCCCGAGGGCAGCCACCTCTGGCGTTTCACAAACGGTGCCAACTCAGGGTATGTGAAGTCATGCCCATAACATTCTGAGCCACAGACATGTGGCCTCCCGTGTTCCCCCCTCCACGAAGGGCCCCACCCTCCAACTCACTGGAATCCTCAGTGCCGGCCTCGCCTTGGGCCTCTCTCCCCAGTGTCCGATTGCATCTTTTCCCTCCCTTTTCATGACCCCGCCATGACTCACCGGACCACAGCAGCCCAGAATGGTCCCTCCCCACCACTCCTTACCTCCCCCCACCCTGGCCAGAGGGAGATGGGTTTCTGAGATGCTAACAGGATCTTGTCCCTCTCCTGGTGCCACAGGCCCAAACTAGCCAAGCCATACTGAGAACATTTTCTCTTATTTAAAAAAATGTCTAACATTTTATTTATTATTGAGAGATAGGGAGAGACAGAGCATGAGCATAGGAGAGTCAAAGAGAAGACAACACAGAATCGGAAGCAGGCTCCAGGCTCCGAGCTGTCAGCACAGAGCCTGAAGCTGGGCTTGAACCCACAAGTGGTGAGATCATGACCTGAGCCAAAGCCAGACGCTTAACCCACTGAGCCACCCAGGGATCCCTCCTAAGACCACATTCTAACCATTATCCGAACTCTCTCATTTAATTGCACAGCCCAGTAAGGTAGTTTCTGTTATTGCCACATTTTACCGATGAGAGATGAAAAGCTTCAGGAGATAAGGTGACTTTCTCATGAATCCACAGCCAAAACTCTTCAGAGCCAGGATTTGAACCCAGGCGGTCTGGTTTCCAGAGCCCACGCTTTTACCCGCCCCACCAGTGTCCTGAAGTGAGGTATTTGTGGTGTTGGCTGAGGGATTCCTTAAATAGCACCGATGGACGATCTTCATTTTCATAGAGATGTTTCTTTTTAAGGATTCTCTTCAACTTTCCTTTATTGATAGCAAGGGATGCCGGTTTCTTGTTTACGGGAGTCAAACAAAATGTCCCTTGAAAATGAATTTGATTTTGGTGGGCGGGGAGCAGCCAGCTGAAAGACAAGCCCTAAGGGTGGAGTGTGGACATGGCCGTGGGTGCCGGCATGCTCACTAGCACATGCTGCTTCTCAGGGGAGAGCGCAGTCTCTTTAGCTCACTTCCGAAGCCTCTGGCCCTGCTTACCTCGCCAGCTGGCCTCCCCTTTCCCTTCCCTACCCTCTCCCCCTTGCTGGGGCCTCGGAACCCGGCTCTCCAGATACACCAGGCTTTGTCTGGGCTTGGCGCCTTTTTTTTTTTTAAGTTTAATTATTTATTGAGAGAGAGAGAGAGAGCAGAGGAGGGGAAGAGAATCCCAAGCAGGCCTGACACAGGGCTCGATCTCATGAACCTCGACGTCATGCCCTGAGCCAAAATCCAGAATTGGAGGCTTAACCTACTGAGCCACCCAGGCGCCCCATCTGGGCTTGGTGCCTTTATACACACTGCTCCCTCCGCCCCACCTCCCATTCTGGGAGGCCAGCACGTCCTCTCATCTGTGGTGGATTTCCTGGCTCAGGCATCATTTCCTTCTCGAAGCTTTCCTGGAGTGGCGTTGCCACCTCACCTGCCCCTGGTCCCCCAGAGTCACCTGTCCCCACTGACTTTGCTATCCCCCCTCCCCTCCCCAGAAAACACAGAAGCTCTGAGCCGCATTCCAGGCTGCCCTGAAGACAGTGCCCTCGTCCAGTGCCGTCCCGTGGGGCTCCACGGGTAATGTCCCTCCTCAAGGATCCCTTCGCTGGCAAGTGCCCCCTTCCAGCAGCCTGATTCCCGCCCCAGAGCCCAGCACTCCCAGCCTGGCACCCCACCATGCCCCAGGGGGATTGCGTCACCAAATGAAATATTTTCATTTCCTCTCTATTGCCTCCCCTCCTGGCACTGGGAATGGGAGCCCCATGAGGGCAGTGGGCATAACGGCCACTGTCTGATGCACCCGGGGAGCCCAGGCTTCACGCAGTAAGACACGTAGTGGGTCTTACTGCTTCCTACTTGTTGAGCAAATGGCCTTAGAGAAACAGAGACAACACTTCTTCAACCCTGCTGATGACCCCAGAGGTGTGGGGCTGGGAAGGGAGAGAGGAGATTCTCCAAGTTTCCTCTAGATCCCTCTGGTTTGTTTCAGCTGTTACCAAGAACATGTAGTGCTATGGCTTATCATTAAAAGACAATCCAATAAAGTTAACAAAAAAAAAAAAAAAGAAGAAGAAGAAGAAGAAGGAAAGAAGGAAATAAAGTAAAACTTTCATTTCCTGGGGGAAAAAGAAGAAAAAAGCAGAAGGCTTCATGCGGGGAATTGTCTGGTGTGTTGGGGAGCACAGGTAGCCGCCTGAGGCTGGGGATTGAGGTGAGCTGAAGAGGATGGGGGTGGGGTGAGTGCGGAGACAGGGAGATTCTAGAAATGTTATAGGAAGGGTCTGGGTCGCGGGGTGGGAGGCAGAGGTGGGGCTGGAGGCCTGTCTAGAGATAGTCGGATGTGGGTGGATTTGGGGGTGGTCGGTGGGGCACATGGCTGGTGGGGGTGACTTGGGGATCCAGGGCCATTCCTTGGCACTGCCATTGGGACATTCCCTGTCCCAGATCAGTCCCCTGACCCAAGCCCCTTTTGGGGGCTAGTCATCTCCCTCCTCCTGGCTTCAGTTTTTCCAATAATAGCATAGGGATTGACATAGGAATCACCAAGTTTCTCCCAGCTTGGATGGCCGCCTCAGTGGGCGCTGACTCCTGGGACCCAGGGAACTTGGCGTTGCTGGGCCAGAGCCTGCAGCTGCCCGACGCCCCCACCCGCCCTACCGAGCTCTCAACGGGCCGCCTCCGCCTCCGGCCAGCAGAGGGCGCTGCGGCGCCACCGCACCTGGCCGGCAAAGCGCCTTCCCGAATGGATAGCTGCCGGCTATCCTGGGTGTGCCCCCTCTGTCCACTGCCTCCCCGTCCAAGGGTCCTTCTCTCTGCTGTCCTGGCCACCTCAGTGTCCACAGGACTCGGGTGTCCGGTTCTCTGGGCCTGGGCCGAAGAGGGCAGGCTCGATCTGGAGGCTGAAGGGGCTCAAGAAGTCATTCCTTCCCTACCCCTGCCTCCCCTCTCCCTCCTTGGAGCCAGCCCCAAATCCAGAGCTGGCAGGATCCCAGCCTGACGTCTGTGGGCACGATCAGCCCTGAGCTGGAGGCCTCGCACTCCTGTGTCTCGATTCATCTCATCCCAAGAAAGTTCCTCCTTCCCTGTTCATGCCTCATTGGCTTTGCCGTCCCTGGCCTGGCAGCCTTCTGGGCGGATGTTGTTGCAGGATCAGAAGCCGGGCCACAGCTTCTCAGATGCCTCATTTGTCCCCCCTGGGGTTCTGGCCCTCCAGGCTACTTTTCCTGGGCACACAGGGGGACCAGTTCCCCGGCATGGCCAGAGAAAAGGGGAGCTAGGCAGGTCCAGGCTTGCTGTGTGAGATAGAGGAATCGCTCTTGGCCGCTGCCCAGCCACCAGAAGGGAAACCCATGGGGCCTTGACTCCCCGGCCATCTGTGGCCCCCCAGATCGCTCCCCAGCAGGACTGAAGGCCCCCGTTAACCATCAGTCCAGGGTCTGTGGTGGGCCGGTGGTGTGAGTGCAGCCTGGCTGGTGGGGCTTCAGGAAAACAGATTCTGGGGCAGCTTCCCAAGAGGACCCCTTGCTCTCACCATATGACATGCGCAGTGGAGAGCGTCTCTCCAGGAGTTCAGGGCAAGGACATGGAATGAGTGTGCGGGGAGAAACCGAGTGATCAGAGAACCCCCCAGCCCAAGGCCATCCCCTGTGCCCCCTTCTCCATGTGGAATCTTATTCTCAGGACACTACTCATGACCTGAGTTGGCTGTGGAAATGGGGCCAGTGGGCAGCTCCTTGTCAGGGCTGTCCTATTGCTATGCTGTCGTTGGTTCCCGAATCCAGATGGAGCACACGCCTATGTGCTATAGAGACACCGTGAAAAACACAGACATGTGCAGATAAGTTGGACCGGGAAGGCCTGGGCTGGCCATTGGATCAGTTTGCCCACAACTGTCATGTCCTGAGCCATGATGGGGCGGCAGGAGGGTGCAGTGGTTAAGCCTTTGCCAAAGCCAGGTTCAAATCTGGGCAAGGACAGCCCGCACTCTCCCCCACCTGTAAAGTAGGGAGAGTAGGGTTAACAATATTTCAGCAACACAAGGTTGCTGTAAGAAGTAAAGGGTAGAGGAGCGCCTGGGTGGCTCAGTAGGTTAAGTGTCTGACTTTGGCTCAGCTCATGATCTCGTGGCCTATGAGTTCGAGCCCTGCATCAGGCTCTGTGCCGACAGCTCAAAGCCTCCTGGAGCCTGCTTCGGATTCTGTGTCTCCCTTTCCCTGCCCCTCTCCCATTTGCTCTCTCTCTCAAAAATAAATAAGAACTAAAAAATTAAAAAAAAAAGAAGTAAATGGTAGAGTATGTAATAGTAACCATCCAGGCAAACTCTGAGTAGTACCGGAGATCTCTTCTGTTCACATTACATGAATTAACTCACTTAGTTTTTGCTGTAAGCACCTGACGTTGGTCCTATTATTACCCCATGTTTGAAGCTAGAGATATAGCTCTTGTTCTGAAGGAACTTCTAGTCTAGGGGGGAGAAGGAGAGGTAAGCAGGGTCCCTAGGATACTACGGTCAGAAATCCTTCAGCTGGAAACTTGTCCCCATTGAAATATAGCTCTACCCACACCTTCTGTCTTAATGTTATTGCCCCCCTTCCAGACCTTATTAACCTCCAACACAGCTTCCTTGGGGGGCCTTGGGGCCAAACTAGTCTGTATTGTTTGATGGAATGAGAATTCAGGCCTTAAATGGTCACGCGCTAATCTGGTCCTCATAGTCCCCCACGGTGAGTCGGTGTTTACAGACTAGCAAACGAGGCCCCCGAGACTCTGCTAAGCTCGCCCAAAGGCTCACAGCAGAAAGTGTGGAAGCAGCATTCTCTGATTCTGGTGCAGGTCCTCTTCCCCCCAAAATAAACAAAGCAGAATTTAGAGCAGAGTGCTTTCCGCAGGATTTGTAGCCCCTTCTTGCCCGCGGAGGACCGCAGCCTCACCTGCCTCTCCAGCCCCAGTGCGGATAACTGCGGCCTTCCCTGTCTTTGCAGCCCTCTGCTTTGCCTCCGGCTTCGTGGAGCGAGGAGTGATTACTTCTGCCTGGTGAGAGGACAGGATTCACCCAGGAGGTGCCATCTGAGGTGGGATGTGGGTGTATAGGGGTGTGCCGTCGGCAGGGAAGTCCGTCCCGGAGGAAGGAATAGCATGAACAAAGGCAAAGAGGGCAGCGTATTTATAGTGGAGCTGGGCAGGGAGGTGTCCTTGCCAGCGAGCAGGGGAACAAAGTCAGAAGGCAGGGCCCCCCAAGGAAGCTGTGTTGGAGGTTAATAAGGTCTGGAAGGGGAGCAATAACATTAAGACAGAAGGTGTGGGTAGAGCTATATTTCAATGGGGACAAGTTTCCAACTGAAGGATTTCTGACTGTAGTATCCTAAGGACCCACTGGTGGTAAAGCTACTAAAAACAGCCGTTTGCTGAGCTCTGCCTCCTGGGGGTGGTGCCCTGCCAGTCTTGCACGTTTGGGGATCTGCCACGTGGAGCGCTGGACCACATGCAGGCTCTGGGCCCCTTGGTGAACTGGATCTGTGTGTGCTGTGCACTAATTTGCATGTGTAGAGTGCCCTGGGGCTGTGTGTGTGTGTGTGTGTGTGTGTGTGTGTGTACAGTGTAGGCAAATGCATGTGACTTCGAATGTGTGTGAAGACACAAGCCATGGGCTCCTGTGCACCTGCGTGTATGAGTGTGAGCTCAGTGCCCATCCCACGGGGCATGGACAAGAGTGCACAAGTATAAGACCCAGGACTCTGCTTTTTTGCATGAGAGTGGGGGCTGATATACTCTTACGCACGGTTACAGGGGCAGGTGTATAGCTGTGTGTGTGTGTGTGTGTGTGTGTGTGTGTGTGTGTGCGCGCGCGTGCCTTAGGAGGCATCTGGATGTGGGGAGGGAGCGGAAAGAAGGAAGCCTCTAGAGAAAGCTCAGCATCCTGTGAGATTGGAATTGCTTGGAAAAGACTAAACAGGAGGCACATGTAAATCAGTCGTAGGTGATATGCAAATGAGCAGACTTCTTCCTGGTCTGGGCTGAGGCCCCTGGCGTTCTGGGGCAGGGCAGTGGGAAGCAGGGCTCTGGGGGTGCTGAGAGCAGAGCTCTCTGTGGTCTTGGTCCCTCCCAACTCGAGGATTAAGGCTCAGAATGCCAGGAGCCCCCATGGCCAAGGGTGCCACCAGCCGAATTCCCAGCTGTGGGAGTGCGGTTGGAAGGGAGAAAGGTGGGAGGGAGGGGGGTTGGGAGCTGGGTGGGCGCTCCCAGCCCTCCGAGGAGAATGGATGTCACAGTGACAGGTGGCCCGGCCTGCATTCGATGGCCAGGCGCAGTTGTTAGGCTCCAGGACAGGGATCAAGGGCAGACAGAAGGCCTGGAGGTAGGCTTGGAGGGCCCCTGGGGCTTTCTCTGCAGCTTAGAGCACAGATAGATGAAGCTGGGGAGGCCTCACATGGCTCTCTGAGCCCCTCCCTGTGTGCAGGGGGCCCCAGGCCCAGGGGTGGGGGGAGCGTGCAGAACACTGAGCATGACTTCCCGGGACCCGGATTGGCCCAGGCTTCCCACTTCCCCGGGACCCACATCCTGACTCGTGTGCGTGCACACACTGCACTGCACACCACGCACCTAGAACCTTTCGCCTGGGCACACCCAGTCCCCAGGCATGAGCACAGGACATCTGCCTACAGATGAGCAACGGCCCCCAAGGAGGGCCTTCCCCCACCCTCCTTTTTCCCTTCTGCCCATGCACATGCCTACAGGCGAGCTGGGGGGGTCACAGAGGGGTACAGGGGTGCCCGGCCCCAAAGCCACCAGCACTCATTGCTGGGCATGCTGCAATCTCAGCTTCCCTGATCCGGTTTCAGACTCATACACAGTTGGGGGTCTAGAGTGGGGGCTTTGGTGTTTGCCTGCGTCCTGGGTCACTTCTCCACAGGACAGGTCCTTTCTCTGAAGGCAGAAGCTGGGTACCCCCCCATTAGATTGGAGCTGCCTAAGAGCAGTGACTGTCCCACTGTCGGGAGCCTCCTGAAAGCAGGTGCTGGATCTGCTCCTGGGGACAGATTGCCACCCTTCCCAAAGATAGCACTGGGCTCTGCACCGTCCTAACGGGATGTGTGAGGGGACAGACAGCTTTGCTGCATGACTAAGCTGCAGGTCAAACGTCAAACCTCAGAGGGCCAGGAAGGGCAGTCCCGCCTGACCAGGACAAAATCCCGCCATCCTGGGTGCACAGGGCAGGAGGTACCCCTGGATGCTGCCTCAGACACAGGCCCCTCCTGCTGTTTAGCCAGGTGGGAGCTTGGAAAGCAGTGACTCAGAGCCTGTCCAGAGTCTTGCTTCCAGAAAGTTCTTTTGAGTATCAGCCTCAAGTCTCTCATGCTGCAACACATCCTCTCATATGAGGTCCTCTGACCTTGCAGTTTTCCAAGACGCGCTGTCCATTTTGTAATAAAAAGGCGGGGGAACTGAGGACCAGAAGGGACCACAAGAAGCATCCTAGGTCCATCCTGTCCTGGGAAGACAGGCCAGCAGGACAGAAAGGGCTTGCCCAGGGCCTGTGGGGAATTGAGAGGGGAGACTGGAGGCCATGTCTCCTGGAACTGTTCCTAGACAACCCCCCTTGTTCTAGCAACTTCTCCTGGGTCTTCTTCCAGGTCTGGCCCTGCGCTCAGGCCCCTCCTGATGGTGGGTGCGGACCTGTGGCATCACTCATCCCTGCTGTGAGCAGCTGTGGGAGCTCCCAGCCACGGGGAGGGCAGGGAGCCGCAGGGCTGAGCCCCAGCAGGGACTATGGGGAGCTGATGGGCCCCAGGCCCGGCTATACCCCAGAGGTGTCGCTGAGGTAGGGGGGCCCCAGGAGCAGTGGACTCCGTTCAGGAAGTAACAGGGAGCCCGCTAGCATAGCAGGATGACGAGACTTGATCTCCACTCTTGGCCCCTTGGGAGGTGTGGACAGCGCCTGGCGGCTGGACCACAGCCCCAGCCCCGGCAGGAAGCAGACCTTCCATGAGGGCACCTCCAGACTCACGGAGAAATCACTGTCCTGACCTCAGACCTCTCGAGTGTGCAGTGGGGACAGAGCCCCTGCCCTTAGGGAGCCCGGATCTAGAGCAGACAGCCACTTTCCTTTAACAATGTGTAAGTCGGGGCGCCTGGGTGGCTCAGTCGGTTAAGCGTCTGGCTTCCGGCTACGGGTCAGGTCATGATCTCACGGTTCGTGGGTTCTAGCCCTGCGTCAGGCTCTGTGCTGACAGCTAGCTCAGAGCCTGGAGCCTGCTTTGGATTCTGGGTCTCCCTCTCTCTCTGACCCTCCCCTGCTCATGCTGTCTCTCTCTGTCTCTCAAAAATAAATTAAAAAACATTTAAAAAAAATTAAAAAAACCAACAATGCATAAGTCATCCTTCCCAATGTACTTTGTTTAATGTCCGTCCTCCCCCACGGGCAGGGGGTCTCTGAGAGGTCCCCACCAGCTTGGTCACAGCTGTCTCTGGCATGAGCACAGCACCCGGCCCGCTCATTGACGGGTGCTGAGTGGAGCAGTGCACGCTTTGGGACTCGGAAGTTGTGGGCACAGGGCCTGGTGCTGGCTCCCCTGGGACCCTCTGCCCAGACACCTCGATGCAGACTTGGAGAGATGGGCAAACGACTGCCTCCCACCCACCCATCCAGGGCTCTGCTCACCCACCCCCTGCACGCCTTCTTGCGCCCATCACAGTCGGGGATGAACTTGTTTCCTGACTGCCTCTGTGGGCAGCGTCTGCCTCCGCCACCAGAGCGTGAATTCCAGACGGTTCGGACTTTGTCTCTGGGCGCCCTGCTGTGGTCCGAAGGGCAGCCAGGGACGCTGCCTGCACGGTTACTGTGGGCGACATGGGTCGAATGGTTCCGTATGGATGCCTCCTGACAGGCCCCTTAGCAGAAACCTCAGCAACCTGTCGGCGGACGTACTGTTGGCAGGTCAGGGGACCGCAACAGGGGCCAGGACTTCACCTTGCTGCACTGCTGCCCCTCGGCTGCTCCTATTCTATACCTGGGTCCTGGTTCTCCGCTTGGAGGCTGCTGTGAACAGCAGAGGGACAGCTGTGACCAAGTTAGACAGTGGGAGCAAGGTCAGACAACAGAAAGAACTTCCAGACCCCAGCTCCGTGGGGACAAGACCTGGGTCTTGCTTCTGTAAACATGAGTGAATGAATGAACTTGTTTTCTCGAGGTGTCAGAGAAGTCGGCTGTGGTGGTTAAGGAGTAGGGACAGGGGAATGGAGGACCTGAGTTTGTGGGGGACTCCTTGGGGACTGTGATGGGAGGGAAAGGGTTAACTCCCTCCCCAACCCGCCCCCGCCCCCCTCCCCAGCCTGCTTGCTCAGGCTTCTGACCGGTGTGTGCTTTGGCTCAGGGAGTCAGCTCTGTTTGTCTGAGGTGTCCCCTCTTTGCCCTCCTTCCCAGGGCTCTTGGCAGGCCCGCTGTCCCACAGGCCGGCCAGCTGTGCAACTGTCTGGGGCCGGCGTCGGGGACGACGGGGCGTGAGAACATCTGGGGCCACAAGGCAGTGGGGCAGGGCCCCTGGGGCTGCTGCGGTGGCCCGGAGGGGCTCCCGGAACCTGGGGGCGCACAGCTGAGCTCCTTGCTGTCCGGCGGTGTTCTCTGTGCCCACGTAGGAGGGCCGGCACGGAGCACGCAGAGTAGGGTTGGTGGCCGAGGCTTTGAGAGAGGATGAGAACCAGAGCCCATCGGCTTCTCTTGTTTTCTCTTTTCTCCACTGGGGTGTGACATACGGGCCACCCTCACCCACCCCACGCCTCCGTGAACCCAGCAGATGAGGTCAGGGCCCAGGTGTTTGCTCTGACGATACCCTGTCCACTCCTAGCACATACGCCCTATGTAATTGATGACTTGGTTAATGTTGGTGCCCCTGACTTGTCTGAGATCCCGGAGGTACCCCCTCTGCTGATTCAACGTTGTGTTCACAGCGCCAAACCCAGTGTCTGTCTCGTATAGCAGGGGCTCAGTATAGACAGGGAGATGGGACTCTCAGAAGGCGTCAATGACAAGATATCATCATGTCCTTCCCCTGCTCACAGAAGTTCACAGTCGAGGCTCCCTGCTGCCTCCCCAGCTGGCCCGTTCTCAGCCCTCCCTCTCTGCTCTCTAGTCTGATCTTTCAATCTGAACCCCTGTGGTCAGCAGCCACATTGCTCCCCAAATTCCCTTCTGTCAAGCTGACCCTGAGCCAGAACAGCCCTTCCCTTGCTCACTCCCAACATTGGTTGCTTCCCGAATCCCACCGGAGCCGGCTCAGAGTATCCGTCCATTCAGAAATTCTCCCAGACTCCCCTAAAGGTATAAGGTGACTTCTTAATGTGGGCTTGGCCTCCCCCTGGAGGATGGGGGTCTCAGCGGTCAGGGTCATGGTCTCACCAACCTGCGTGCCTTGTGCACAGCAACCAGCTTTTGCCGAGTAGAAGTGAAAAAAAGAAAAGAAAAGAAAAGAAAAGGTCCACGCCTGGCCCCTTGCCCAGGCTATGGCCGTGCTCCCTGTTGCACGGTCCAGAGATGGCAGAGGTCTGCGGGAGGAGATGGAGGCGCGCCTGGGTGGCTCAGTTGGTTAAGCATCTGACTCTTGATCTCATCAGGTCTTGATCTCCAGGTCGTGAGTTCAAGCCCCATATTGGGCTCTATGTTGGACGTGAGGCCTACTTATAAAGGAAAAAAAAAACCACAAGATGCTCAGTGGATGGTGTGGCAGAGGCAAGGTTAAGGTGATGCCCAATGAATCCTGCCTCCATATAATCTGCTCCCTTGAGTGTGGACAAAACCCGGGACTTGCTTCTGGTCAATGAAACATGACAATGGTGAAGGGCTTTTGCAGGTGTCATCAAGGTTCTAAATAACATCTGCCTTATCAAAAGGGAGCTGGTTCTGGGTGTGTTTGGCTTCATCAGGTAAAAGCTTTTAAAAGTGGGGGTTTGTCTGGGTTGCCTGGGTGGCTCAGTTGGTTGAGCATCCGACTTTGGCTCAGGTCATGATCTCATAGTTTGTGGGTTCGAGCTCCGCATGGAGCTCTGTGCTGACAGCTCAGAGCCTGGAGCCTGTCTTCAGATTCTGTGTCTCCCTCTTTCTCTGTCCCTCCCCTGCTCATGCTGTTTCTTTCTCTCAAAAATAAACATAAAATTTTTTTTTTTAAAGTGGAGGTTGGTCAGAGAGCCTCACATTGGCCTTGAAGAAGTGACCTGCCCTGTAGTATGAGGGCCTGGGAGAGGGAGCCGGTGGGCAGGGAGGGGGGGGCAGGGAGCCCTGGGGTGGGGCGGGGGAGCCTCAAGCAGCAGCCTCCGGCAGCCTATCTTATAGCCCCAAGAAAAGTGGGATCTCGGAAGAGGATCCTGAACTCAGGAAGGAATGCAGCCCAGCCACCACCTTGACAGGAGACCCTGAGCAGAGCCCCCAGTGGCGCTGGCCCCGTGACCCATGGAAACCATGAGATAACAAATGTGCGTTGTTTTATAAGCTGCTAATTTCGTGGCACTTGTTGCTAATCCAGGGCGCTTCAGAATAACCCACCTCAAAGAGCATTGCTGGGGGTGGGGACAGGGGGTCGTGGGGTATGAGGGAATCCCATGCCCCCGCCCCCACCCATTTCCACCTCTGGACCTGGCCTGGCAGTATCGGGACATGGTCCGGTGAGCCTAAGTCGAGTCCAATAGGTCTCAGGGGAGGATTTGGGGAGGGGGTATGTGGTTTAGGGTCTTTGTCTGGGTTATCTTGAATAAACTCAAAGTTGGGATGAGGTTGACTGTTCCCAAACAGACCCCCAGCCCTAACACCAACTGTAAGGCCCCAGATTCCCGCAGAGGCAGGTGAAATACAGACACCCCACTCCTTACCACCCCCAGACAGAGCCTCGGCGCCCGCCTGTGGCCCAGACAGCCCAGCGCAGACAGCTGCTGCGCCCCTCGCCCCTCGGCTCCTCTCCTGCTGTTGGGACCAGGCAGGCTTCGGGGGAAGAGTTCACAGCCTCCATGGTGGGTCGGCAGCTGGGGCTCCAGATGTGGGGGACACCAGAGCCCCGAGATAGTGTTACACCCAAGCGGCTGTTCGGCTCCCCCAGGAGGGACAGCCATGTCAGGGGCGTCTGGGACTGGCGAGTTTGGGAGGGGTCTATTTCCTACTTCATCGCCCCATCCCTAGCTCTGCTCCCAGGCCTCCTCCGGGGTGTAAATAACCTGGGTCCTCAACCAATAGAGATGCAATGCCAACCCCCCCCCCACCCCGGGTCTTTTCTGCCCCCAAAGAGAACGTGCCGGAAGTCTCCAGCCAAAGCAGCTGGTGAGAGGAGCCTGACCCCCTCTCCAAGCCGTTCCCTTTGTCCACAGTGAATACACCAGGATTTGGTTTCTCCACTCACACCTCCTTCCCCAGCCCCTGGCCCAGGGCTCCCACCCATCCTGTCTCAGGCGGGGCCTCTCCAGGATACAGACAAAGAAAGCCTCTCAGATTCCCTTGTCAGGGCGCCTGCCCTTTGATCTGCCTTCTTCTCCTGCCCCAGGGGGTCCCCAAGGTGCCCTGGAGAGAGCTCCATCCAGGGACAGGCACCCAGAGATAAGATCTGGGATGGGAGGGAGCCCAGGGCCCCAGGGACTTTAAAAGGATGCCGGTAGGCTTACCTTTGTCGGCCTGGGATCCTCCCCTCTGCATCTGTGGTCCACCCCCCCCACCCCCATCCCCCATCCCCTGGCGAGACTGGGAAGCTCCCAGACAGGGCCATCTTCCCCCCCTTCCCCTCCCTCCACCCCCACATGGCACCCACTGCATGGAACAGTGCTTCTCAGGATGGAACTCTGAACCATGTGCTGCAACAGAAGCATCTGGGGCTCAGAGGCCCAGCCCCGCTGAATCAGAATCCATGGGGTGCGCTTTCAGCAGGTTGCCAACGCTAACGCCATGGGGTCACACCACTCCCCACCCTTGGAATCTTCAGGGGCACAAAGATGTATCTGCCATGAGCTTCCCCCTGTCCCCCAGCCCTCGGGCGCCACGCGGGGCACTGGTGGGTGCTGTGGACTCCTGTGAGATCTCCAGGCCAGAGCCTTTCAGACAAAGGGGGCCTCCCCCCAGCCTCCTGGGGGGAAGTGGCACCTCTGGGCTCAGGAAAACGTGGTTCCACCCTCCCTTTCTGCTCCTCCGGGGAGGCTGCGAGCTTCAGGCCGGGATAGGCACCACGCAAAACCCTCTCTTTCTCCTCTTTCTTGCAGGCTCTCAGAGCAGGCAGGGTTGCGAGCACTTCAGAGTTTGGATTCCAGGGTCAGACAGAAGCGGGTTCAGCCATGGCCTCACCCTGCACCCTCTTGTGTCCCGGGGTGACTCCGTGGGCCCCCCTTGGTCTCCACTCCTCCTGGAGTCCCACCAGCCCTCCATCGACTCTTCTCTCTCTCCATACACGTGATGCTCTCTCTCCTACTTCCTATTCGCCTGCCCGGCCCACCTTGCCCTCCTGCGCCTTGGTTGCGTCACCTTAGACTTAGCAGGGAGACCCGTGTGACACAGGGAGACCAGGCGGGAGGCTCAATGAACTGCAAGATTTGAAGCTGGAAGATGGGGCACCTGGGTGGCTCAGTCGGTTGAGCCTCCAACTTCAGGTCAGGTCATGATCTCGCGGTGTGTGAGTTCAAGACCTGCATCAGGCTCTGTGCTGACAGCTAGCCGAGAGCCTGAAGCCTGCTTCGGCTTCTGTGTTTCCCTCTCTCTCTGACCCTCGTCTGCTCACGCTGTCTCTCTCTCTCTCAAAAATAAAATAAGGCTGGAAGAGACTTTAAAATCCCTTAGCTTTTGCCCCAGGATGGAGTAGTGGGGATTGTGTTTGCCCACCCTCCCCTCAAAACAACCAAAACAACCAGACAGAATGTGTGAAACAAGGCCAGGCCAGGAAGGCCGGTAATCCTCGAGGGATAGGAAACAAGGAGCCAGGCCCTCAGATCCCCCAGCTTCCTGCCCAGAGAAGGTTTCTGGGCTGTGGCCCAGGCAGAGATACTGAGGCAGGACCCCAGCGCTGTGGGGGGGGGAGGTTCTCCCAGAGAGGAGGGGTAAATGTGAGAGCTGGCTGGGAGATAAAGACACACGGTGTCTAGAATTAACAGGAGGAGAGGTCTGCACAGGGCGCACCCCCAGATCTGCAGAAGGGACCCCCTGAGTGTTAGGCTGAGTACTGATCAGTGCATGTGAGTGAGGAAACTACCCAAGGTTGGGAAAGATGATCTGAAAGGAGGAGGAGGCAGTGCCCATCTGGGGACAGTGCCTGTTCCCACCAGCCACACTGGAAAAACTCACAATCGACGCAACATCGGGCAGACTACTCAGGAATGGGGAGCCATTAGCACCAGACCAAGCGCTGCTCTGGACCTGCTTTTGAGAAAGAAGAAAAGGGGCACCTGGCCGGCTTGATCTCGGGGTCGTGAGTTCATGCCCCACGTCTGGGGGTAGAGATTACTTAAGTAAATAAATAAAAACTTTATTTTATTTTTTTTAATGTTTTATTTATTTTTGATACAGAGAGAGACAGAGCATGAGAGGGGGAAGGGCAGAGAGAGAAGGAGACACAGAACCGAAAGCAGGCTCCAGGCTCTGAACTACCTGTCAGCACAGAGCCTGACGTGGGGCTCGAACCCATGAACGTGAGATCTGACCTGAGCTGAAGCTGGAGGCTTAACCGACTGAGCCACCCACGCGCCCCAATAAATAAAACCTTTAAAAACAAAAAAGAAGAGCAAACTTGGAGAGTAACGCTACCTGATTTCAAGACTTATTATAGAGCTATAATAATCAAAGCAATATGGTATTGGTGTAAACATAGATAAATAGACCAATGAAACAAAATAGAATCCAGAAATAACCCACACATATTTAGGCCACTGATTCTTGACAAAGGTACTCAGGTGACTGAGTGGGGAAAGGACAGTCTTTTCAACCAATGGTGTCGGAACAAGTGGACATCGATATGCCCAAAACCGAAAAGCAAAAACAGAAAAACTTTGACCCATATATCACATTATATGCAAAAAACAAACTCAAATTGGTCACAGGCCTAAGGTAAAACTTAAAATTATATAACTTCTAGGAGAAAACATAAGAAACAGTATTTTTAAGTTTATTAATAAAATGTTTATGATTAATATTAATAACATACTGTTTATTTTTCAATGTTTACTTATTTTTGAGAGAGAGTGTGTGCGTGAGCAGGGGAGGGACAGAGAGAGGGAGACACAGGATCCGAAGCCGGCTCTGTGCTCACAGCAGAGAGCCCGATGTGGGGCTCGACCTCACAAACAGCAAGATCATGACCTGAGCTTAAGTCGGACCCTTAACTGACTGAGCCACTCAGGTACCCCGAAATACGATTTATTTTATAACCTTGGGTGAGGCAAGATTTCTCAGCTATGACCCCCAAGCCCAGGATCCATGAAAAAGCAAGTTGCTCAATTGGACTTCATCAAAATAAAAATCTTCTTTTTTGAAGACACTGTTAAGAGAATGAAAAGACAGGCCACAGACCGGGAAAAAATATTTGCAGAACATGTTTCCGAAACATGACTTGTATCCAAAATATACAAAGAAGTCTTAAAACTCAACAATAAGAAAACAAACAAACCAATTAAAAAAACGGGTGAAAAATCTGGACAGACACCTCCCCCTTCCCCAAAGAAAATACAGGGATGGCAAATAAACATATGAAAAGATACCCAGCCTCATATGTCATCAGGGAATTGCAAATTAAAGCAAAAACAAGACAACCTATTAGGACGGCTCCGATTTAAAAAACCAACCGCAGCGCTTGCTGGGGGAGCACGGAGAGGAGCAGAGTTTTCGCTCGCGGCTGGCGGGAATGAAAACGGTACAGCCGCTTCGGAAGACAGTTTGGCGGTTTCCTACGAAGCTAAATGTATGATGCGGCAGTCACACTCCGAAGCATTTACCCAACTGACTTGGCAACTTTATGTCCACACACATGTTTTCGCAGCTTTATAACTGCCAAAAACGAGAAATGATCAAGATGTTTCAAAGGGTGAATGGATAAACGAGCTGTAATCATCTATCTGGAGAAATATTATTCAGCGATAAAAGAAAAGACATGGATGAATTGTAAATGTATATTTCGAAGTCAAACAGACCAGTCTAAAAAGGCTACATGTGATTCCAATTATATGTTTCTGGAAAAGACAAAATCATAGTGATGGTAAAAATGTGGATGTTTGCAAGCAGTGCGTGGGGAAAAGGAAGGGTTGACGGCTGACGCTCAGGAGACCTCGTTTCGGGGTGATGAACCTATTCTGTATGACACGGTGATGGCGGACGCAGTGTGCACCTGTCAAACCCTGAGAAGTTGACAGCACCGGGAGTGAGTCGTCATGTTGCAAATTTTACAAATCTTTTAAGAGGTTGGGAGATCTCAGGAAAGAATGCAGAATGTAACAAAACAATCTGGTACAAAGTAGGAAGCAAATCCCAAAAGGAGATGGAAAGAAAAGGTGCTGTTTTAAGTAGCTTTGTCTTATTTTGTGTGTGTGTGTGTGTGTGTGTGCGTGTGTGTGTGTGTGTATTTAAAAAATTTTTTTAATGTTTATTTCTTTTTTCAATTTTTTTTAACATTTATTTATTTTTGAGAGACAGGGCGTGAGCAAGAGAGGGACAGAGAGAGAGGGAGACAGAATCCGAAGCAGGCTCCATGCTCTGAGCTGTCCGCACAGAGCCCAACGTGGGGCTCGAACCCACGGACTGTGAGATCATGACCTGAGCCGAAGTTGGACGCTCAACTGACTGAGCCACCCAGGTGCCCCAAGTCTGGAATAATTTGAGCAGAAACATAAGTAAAGTAGTGCTGAATTGTAACTCAAAGCATGAAATAAATATCCACGAGTCCACACTGATAGAAATAAATTATTGAGTAAGTAACTAAGTGAGGAAAGAGACAACTATCCCATGCAGAAGTCCAAATAATTTATATACGTGTCCCAGTCAAGATGGAGTGTAGTTGCCCGTTCTCTAAGTGTGGGTTCTTTCCAACGAGTCCAGCATGGAAAGTCAGGGTGAAGGGAAAGACAGTTCTACAGTGGAAATCCCTGACAAACATGATCTCACCTGGGTGGTTGAAGTTCACATATAAAGTGATAAGTAATGTCATTAGTATGTGCTCTTGATAGGATCTGAATGGCACTTCTTCCTCCAAATCCATAACCCTAGTCTTTCTCTCTTTTTTTAAATTTTATTTATTTTTGAGAGACAGAGAAACAGAGTGCGAGCAGGAGAAAGGCAGAGAGAGAACGAGACATAGAATGGGAAGCAGGCTCCAGGCTCTGAGCTGTCAGCACAGAGCCCGATGCGGGGCTGGAACTCATGAACCGTGAGATCATGACCTGAGCCAAAGTGGGCTGCTTAACCGAATGAGCCACCCAGGCGCTCGACGCTAGGTTCATCATGAAAATAAACATCAGGGAAATCCCAATGGAGGGACATTCTACAAAATACTTGACCAGTACGCCTCAGAAATGCCAAGGTCATCGGTACAAGGAAAGTCTGAGAAAATGTTAGAGAGCCTAGGGAGATGTAACTACTAAATATGGATCTTGTATGGGAATTTGGAATAGAAAGAGCCCATTAGGTAAAAACTAAGGAGATCTGAATAAAGTGGGCCTTAATATTATTGTATTAATACTGGCATATTAATTGTACAAATGTACCATATTGATGTAAGATGTAATAACAGAAAACTGGGTATGTGATATATAGGAACTCTACAAAAATTTTTGGGGGGGATCTAACAGTATTCTGAAATAAAAGACTTCTTTTGTAATGAGACAAGAGAAATATTTATAAAGCATATATCTCACTAAGGACTTATATTTGGAAATACATAAAGAGCTCTCAGGAGACAAGGATGGCTCAGTCAGTCAGCAGAGTGTCTGACTCTTGGATTTCTGACCCAGGTCGTGGTCCCAGGGTCATGGGATCAAGCCCTGCATCCGGCTCTGTGCTGAGCGTGGAGACTGCTTGGGATTTTCCCTCTCTCCCTCTGCCCCTCTCCCCTGTTTGCATCTTCTCTCTTTCTCCAAAATAAAATTTAAAAATGCTTTTTTAAAAGGGGTCTCAAAACTCAACAACAAGAAAGCAAACAACCCAATAAAAAGTGAGCAAAAGAGTTAAAGAGATATTTTGGTATAGAAGATACATGGATGACAAAAAAATACAGGAAAAGTGCTCAACACTAATAGTTATTAGGGAAAATGCAAATTAAAACTACAATGAAATTCCACTAGGCACTGATTAGTGGCTACAATTTTGAAAAAATGGAACCGATCATATTAAGTGTCAGCACGGACACAAGAGATGTGAGACTCTCACGCTGGTTGGAAAGCAGTTTGGCAGTTCCTTAAAAGGTAATTATATACCCACCATAGGATCCAACATTCCACCTCTCAGTGTTTATCTAAGAGAAAAGCAAACATATATGTCCATACAAAGACACACACGTGAAGGTTTGTAGAAGCTTTTCTTGAAATTGTCAAAATCAGAAGATATCACAAAGGTTTCACTGATCAGTGAGTGAATGGATAAACAGACGATGGTACGTCCATGCAATGGAATACTGTTCTGCAATGAAAAGGAACAGACTAGTCAGGCGCCTGGGGGGCTCAGTTGGTTGAGCATCTGACTCTTGATTTTGGCTCAGGTCATGATCTCACAGTTCGTGAGTTCGAGTCCCATGTTGGGCTCTATGCTGACAGCTCAGAGCCTGGAGCCTACTTCAGATTCCCTCTCTCTCTCTCTCTCTCTCTCTCTCTCTCTCTCTCTCTCTCTCTCAAAAATAGACATTAAAGAAAATGTAAAATGTACACTAATTCCAGATAATTGATGATGTGTCTGTGAATTTAAAAACATGGGGGAGGCACCTGGGTGTCTCAGTCAGTTAAGCATCTGACTTCGGCTCAGGTCATGATCTCACGGTTCGTGAGTTCGAGTCCCATGTTGGGCTCTATGCTGACAGCTCAGAGCCTGGAGCCTACTTCAGATTCCCTCTCTCTCTCTCTCTCTCTCTCTCTCTCTCTCTCTCTCTCTCCCTGCTCCTGCCCCACTCATGTTCTGTCTCTCTCTCTTTCAAAAATAAATAAGCATTAAAAAAATTTTTAAGAATTCTTTTGCTCCCTTTTTCTCTGCCCCTCTTCCCTGCTCACTCTCTCTCTCTCTCTCTCTCTCTCTCTCTCTCGCTCTCGCTCTCGCTCTCGCTCTCTCTCTCTCTCTCTCTCTCAAAAAAAGGGGGGGGGAATAAACTACTGTTTCTGGAAACAACATGGATGAGTCTCAAAATAATTATGAAAACCAGACCCCCCACCAAAGAAAGGTGCATGCTAGATGCTTCCATTTATGTAAAGCTCTAGAAACTAGAAATGGGCTTGTAGTAGCAGAAAGCAGATCAGGGGTTGCACTGGGGGGAAGGTCGGGGAGATGAAGGAGGGATTACAGAGGGCGTGAGGGTGGGTGGAAATGCGCCCTCTCCTGATTGCGGTGAGGGTCTCACGGTTGTGCACATTTGTCAGAACCACCAAGCTGTTCACTGCGAGTCTGTGCAGTTTCTTAGATGTCAGTCCCACGTCGTCAATAAACAAACTGAAAAAAATCTTAAAGGAAAACTAAAAATATCCTTCAGTTGAACTTTTTAATTAAGATAACTTTTTAAAAATTTTTTATGCTCCTCTGGCTATTTTTAAAAAATTATTTTATTAGTGTTTTTAAATTTATTTTTTAGAGACAGAGAGAGAGAGAGAGAGAGACAGCATGAGCAGGGGAGGGTCATAGAGAGAGGGAGACACAGAATCTGAAGCAGGCTCCAGTCTCTGAGCTAGCTGTCAGCACAGAGCCCAACGTGGGGCTCGAACCCACGAACCGGGAGATCATGACCTGAGAGGAAGTCAGACACTTAACCGACAGAGCCACCCAGGTGCCCCTAATTAAGATAACTTCTGTAAACATTTGTTACTAACTAATATATGCTTGGTTGAAAAATGAAAGAACGCAGAAAGGATTCAAGGGAAAAACAATGTCTCCCCGTCCCAGCTGGAGTCCTGCTCCCCACTTTGGAACCATTTTTACTTAGATACTCCGGTGATTGTCTTCTTATCACTCATTTTTTAAAGTTTATTTTTTATTTAATGTTTATTTGTTTTTGAGTGAGAAGGAGAGAGAGAGACAGAGTATGAAGAGGGGAGGGAGAGAGAGAGAGGGAGACACAGAATCCGAAGCGGGCTCCAGGCTCCGAGCTGTCAGCACAGAGCACGACACGGGGCTTAAACTCACAAAGTGTGAGATCATGATTTGAGCCATAGTTGGACGCTCAACTGACTGAGCCACCCAGGCACCCCTATTTATTTATTTTGAGAGAGAGCAAGCATGAGCAGGGAAGGGGCTGAGAGAGAGAGAGAGAGAGAGAGAGAGAGAGAATCCCAAGCAGGCTCTGCACTATCAGGGCAGAGCCTGAGGTGGGGCTCGATCTCACAAACCAAGAGATTATGACCTGAACTGAGACCAAGAGTTGGATACTCAACTGTCTGAGCCACCCAGGTGCTCCAGTATACTGTTATTTTAAAGCTTAGTATTTCTCTTCCTTGACTTGTCAACTTTAGACGTTACCAATTGATTGCCTTTTAGGACTGATGAGAATTTGGCTCTCAACCTCCAGTCTCTCATTCCCTCCTAAATGTGGTCATGACCCACTGTTCTCAAACCCTTCACCCCTCATCTGTGCATCATCACTCATCACACAGGTGGCATCTCTTGATTCCCCACCTTGGTCCCCACCTACCCTCTCTCTCCACCTCCCAGCCACTATGAGCTATCTTCTTGACATCAAGTCACTAACATTTACCCCCTTAGGCTGTACCCATAGACAAGTCTTATGTCATTAGTCTAAAAGGTGACCCTTGTTTGAAAAAACCAATGACAACCAAAAAACAGCATCTGACCATGGAAATATCACTCACTGCAGAGTCACGGGCTATGTGATGATCCAACACGACTGCGACAACCAGTTCTCATCATGTTGTGGATGGGGAAACTGAGATCAGAAGGTTCAGTGTCCTGTTGAAGGTCACACAGCTTACGAGTAGTAGTGTCATAACAACCCCTTTAATCTCCTAGAACCTGGCTTCCAAACTCTTGGTTACTCTGGAATGGGAGGAGACCTGAACCAAGGAAGTCACCATTTAGCTTGCAGTTAGAAATTGGGGTGAGGGCACCTGGGTGGCTCAGTCGGTTGAGTGTCCGACTTTGGCTCAGGTCATGATCTCACAGTTCGTGGGTTTGAGCCCTACGTCAGGCTCTATGCTGACAGCTAGCTCAGAGCCTGGAGCCTGCTTCGGATTCTGTGTCTCTTTCTCTCTCTGCCCCTCCCCTGTTCACGTTCTGTCTCTCTGTCTCTCAAAAATAAATACATATATTTTAAAAATTAAAAAAAAAGAAACTGGGGTGAGATGGAATCAATGATGATAACCACAACTCTAAGCCTGCCTGGGCAGAAGTGTCATCGATTAAGAACAGCGCACTAATAGACAATCTGAACAGGCATATATCTCTTAAGGATATGGAATCAACAAAAACTTTTCAAAACAAACCACAAGGCCCAGATGGGCTCCCTGGAGAACTTTAACTTTTAAGGAAGAAATTATACCAATGCTCTACAATCTCTTTCAAAAGGTAGAAGATAAGGGAATACTTTTTAACTCGCTCTATGAGACCAGCATTACCCAAATATGTGAGCCAGATGAAGACATTACAAGAAAAGAAAACCACAGATGAATATCTCTCATGAGCATGTGTGAAAATCTCAAAAAATATTAGCAAATCAAATCCAGCAATATATAAAGAAAATTAGACACAGTGACTAAGCAGGATTTCTCTTAGATATGCAAGGCTGGTTGAGTATTTGAAAATTAGTTAATGTAATCTATCAACGGGCTAAAGAAAAGTTATGTGGGGGCACCTGGGTCACTCAGTCGGTTAAGCGTCCGGCCTCAGCTCAGGTCATGATCTCACGGTTTGTGGGTTCGAGCCCCGCATCAGGCTCTGTGCTGACAGCTAGCTCAGAGCCTGGAGGCTGTTTCAGATTCTGTGTCTCCCTTTCTCTCTAACCCTCTCCTGCTCACACTGTCTCTCTCTGCTCTCAAAAAGTAAATAAAAGACATTAAAAACATTTTTTTAAGTTACAGGATCATATCAATAGTTACAGAAAAAGCATTTGACAAAATTCAACACCCATTTGTGATAAAAACTATCCACAAAGTAGAAATAGAGGGGAGCTTCCTTCACTGGATAAAGAACGTCTACCAAAAAGTCTAGCTACCATCACACTTAATGGTGAGAAACTGGAAGCCTTCCCAATAAGATCAGAAACAAGGCAAAGATGGGACTTCTGGGTGGCTCCATCGGTTAAGCATCTGACTCTTGATTTTGGCTCAGGTCATGATGTGGTTCATGAGATCGTTCCCCTCGGTGGGCTCCACACTGACAGTATGGAGCCTGCTGCTTGGGATTCTCTCACTCCTTCTCTCTCTGACCCTTCCCTGCTCTCTCTCAAAATAAACAGATAAACATTAAAAAAAAAAGAAAAGAAAAGAAAGAAGGCAAAGATGCTTCTCTCACCATTGTGTTTCAACATTGTCCTGGAAGTCCTAGCTACCGCAGTAAAACAAAAGAAGGAAATGAAAGGTATTGAGAAGGAAGAAATTTTTTTAAAAAAGGAAGATATCAAACTATTTGTTCATAGATGACATGATTATCTATATAGAAAATCTGAAAGACTTGACAATAAAAACTCCCGGAACTAACATGTAATTGGAGAACACAAGGTTAATATACAAAAGGCAATCATTTTCCTATATACCACTGATGAATGAAATTAAAAACACATTATCATTTACATTAGCATCCCCCCAAAGGAAATACTTTAGATATAAATCTAACAACATATGTATAAGATCTCTGTGAGGAAAGCTACAGACTCTGATGAAAGATATCAAAGAAGAACTAAATAAATGGAGGGACATTCCATGCTCATGGATTGAAAAGCTCAGTTTTGTCAAGATGTCAGTTCTTCCCAACTTGATCTACAGATTCAACGTCATCCTAAATCAAAATATCAGCAAGTTGTTTTGTGGCTATCAACAAAACAATTCTAAAATGTAATGTGGAAAGCAAAAGACCCAGAATAGCCAACTCGGTACTGAAGGAGAGAGACAAAGTCAGAAGACTAATAGTTCTTGAGTTTGAGACTTACCATAAAGCTACAGTAATCAAAGCTGTGTGGTATTGGCAAAGGAATAGACAAATAAATGAAGGAAAAGAATAGAAAGCCCAGAAATAGAGCCATACGAAAACAGTCAATTGATCTTTGACAAAGGAGCAAATGCAACGCAATGGAGGAAAGACAGTCTTTTTAACAAATGATACTGGAACAATGTAGAAATACACATGCAAACACCCATATCTAGACAGATTTTATGTTCTTCACAAAAAATTGCCTCAAAATCGATCAAAGATCTCAGTGTAACGTAAAAAAATATAAAACGCCTAGACAATAACGCAGGAGAAAATCTAGTTGACCTTGAGTATGGTGGTGACTTTTTATTGATTTATTTCTAAGCTTTTTTTTTTTTTAAGATTTGGGTAATCTCTCCACCCAACATAGGGCTCAAACCTACAACCCCAAGATCAAGAGTTGCATGCTCCACCAACTGAGCCAGCCAGACACCCTGCTGATGACTTTTTATTTTTTATGGTGAAAAAAATGTGTATTTAGGTTTAGCCCGCTGGACTCAGTTCAGTGATCCCAATTTTGTTGGCAATATCCAAAGCATCAGTAGTTAAAAGCCAGAGAGATATATGCCTTCTTTTCTCCATCGGGCCTGATCAGAGGGATGACCTTGGCTACGTTAACGTCATAGGACTTCTTCACAACCTGTTTGATCTGGTGCTTGACCTCCACAATGAACACGAGTGTATTGTCTTCTATTTTTTCATGGGTGGCTCGGTCGTCTGGGGGATCTTGATGACGGAAGAGTGGTCAAGCTTGTTTCTCTTGCAGGTGCTCTTTTGAGGATATTTGGGCCATCGGAATGTAGGTGACGTGCAGATCTTTTTTTTATGGCCATGGACACCTTTTAGCCCCACTTTCTTGGCCTTCAAAGCCTTTGCTTGGGCTTCAGGTTTGGGAGGGGCAAGGGCTTCCTTCTTGGCCTTTGGCACCTTCCTTGTGAAATGATGACTTTTTAGATACAACACCAAAAGCACAACCCAAGAAAGAAATCATTGATGAGCTGGATTTGATAAAAATTTTAAATTTCCGGGGTGCCTGGGTGGCTCAGTTGGTGAAGCGTCCAACTTCGGCCCAGGTCATGATGTCATAGTTTGTGAGTTTGAGCCCCTCGTCGGGCTCTGTGCTGATGGCTCAGAGCCTGGAGCCTGCTTCAGATTCTGTGTCTCCCTCTCTCTCTGCCCCTCCCCTGCTTGCTCTTTCTTTCTTTCTCTCTCTCAAAAATAAATAAAAATATTAAGAGAAATTTTTTAAATAAAATATTTAAAACTTCTGCTCTGTGAAAGGCAATGTCAAGATAACAGACTGAGAGAAATTACTTACAAAGGATGCATCTGATAAAGACCTATTGCCCTGAATATACAAAGAACTCTTGGGGTGCCTGGGTGGCTCAGTCAGTTAGGCCTCCGACTCGGGCTCAGGTCAGATCTCACGTTCGTGGGTTCGAGCCCCGCATCAGGCTCTGTGCTGACAGCTAGCTCAGAGCCTGGAGCCTGCTTCTGGTTCTGTGTCTCCTTCTCTCTCTGCCCCTCCTCCTCTCATGCTCTGTCTCTCTCTGTGTCAAAAATAAATAAAACTAAAAAAAAAATTAAAAAAACCTATTAAAAAAAACCAAAAAACAAAAAAAAAACCAAAGAACTCTTAAAGGTCAACAATAAGAAGATGAACAACCTGATTAAAAATGGGCAAACAACTTGAACAGACACATTATCAGAGAAGCTATACAGATGGCAAGGAAGCATACGAAGATGTTTAACATCTGTCATTAGGAAATTGCAAATCACAATAGTGACATACCACTACACACCTATGAGAATGGCCCAAATCCAAACCCCTGATGCACCATGTGCTAGTGAGGACGTGGAGCAGAAAGGACTCTCACTCACTGCTGGTGGGATCCAAAACTGGTACAGCCACTTTGGAAGACAATTTGCCCGTTTCTTGATACTTACAGTGGTGGATTCATGTCATTATACACTTGTCCAAACCCCCAAGATGCACGCCACCGAAGGCGAACTCTACTGTAGATATGGACTCTAGGTGACATGATGTGTCCATTTCGTTTTACCCACGGTAGCGCGGGTGTGGTGTGGGGCAGAGATGGTGGCGAAGGACGTGTGCGACCAGCACAGAGGGTATGTGGAGACTCTTGGTGCTTCCCCCTTAATTTTGCTGTGAACTTAAAACTGCTCTAAAAAACCAAAGGGTATTAATTGAACAAAAAGTAAGAGAAGGAAGGAATTTTTGTTCTCGCTGTTTTGATTACAAAGGGGTGGCACAGATAAAGGATGAATTCTTGTTGCATTTTGAGCGAGTTGAGTGTGAGATGTTAGGTAGCCAGAAAATCGAGCGTAGGAGAGAGGGGGTGACAGAGGCATGGTCACATGGCCTAGAGGGAGTAACAGGGCCAGAAGGGGGCCCAGAAGCTCGTGCCTTGGGGCAGTGGGTGTCCTGGTGGCATAAGGGAGACAGCGGCTCAGGCAGAGGGAGGCTCTCAGACGACAGGGGCTGAGTCTCAGGACGCGCCACTGGATCCCGAAAGGAGGGGGCCAACTGGGGTGGGAGTGGGATGGGGATGGGAGGAGCACAGGGTGCTGTCGGTTGAGGTCGGGAGGAAGTGAGCGTCTTTCTCCCGGAATCTGGAGTCTGCCTGGGAGGGTGGCAGGGCTCCCCGAAGGTGTTTATGGGGTGAGGGAAGTGTGGGTGTGTTTATAGACTAAGGGGACAGACTCTGAGACAATCCAGAGCACAGGTGGAGGAGCAAGGGACTTTCAATGGCTTATTTCGATTTTACTGTGGAAAAGGTATTACACCAGCCCTTCAAACTTTTTTTTTTTAAACTCCCATCATTACACCCCTCGACTTGCTCAAAGATTCCTTTGCTTCTAATGTGAGGAAGTTTTTCCTGGCAGAAGGGAAGGGAATCCAAGGAGGTTCTGTCCCAAGGCCTTGGCCTTCCCAGAGCCTAGTAGATGAAGGGGCTGGATCGAGGGAGGAGGAGGCTAGGGTGGGGGAGGGAACCGGGGAGACACAAGGGGCTGTGGAGTTGGGGGGGGAGGGGACTGGGGGTGACCAGCTGGGACTTAATACAAGATCCTCAGAAACAAATACGAACCTTGTGTCCTCCCCAAGGTCCCTGTGACCGCCTCGCTCAGCACACCCAGCCCTGACCCCGCGCGTGGAGGAGGTGGGGAGGGTCGAGGCTCAAGTGGGGGAATCGAGGCGTAATTGAATCCAGGGGCCTCAAGATAGAGGCCAATGGCTTTTCCCGGCCTAATTAGAGGGATTTTTTTTAAAACCCAGGAAACAAATCCATATGGTCTGCGACTCTTTTCTCAGGCTCTTTACCCTCCTGAAGTCGTAAATGTCGTGGGCTTTTTAGCACCGGAGCCTTGGGAAGGGGGAGGGCCCCCAGGCTTCGGTTTCTCTGCCGGGGCCCAGTCCAGGATCTGGGGCCCCTAGGGCCAGGGCCCACCCGCCCCCCCCACCCACCTCGGCTCCCTCTGCTGATCCTGGCAGGAGGCCTGGGTCCCCCACCCACGCACGCCTGCCCTTCTCCCCCAGGGCTCTCCCCTGGCCAAGAACGCTCTCCCCAACCCGGCCCTTCTTTGCTGCTGACCAGTCCATCCAGGCTTCCTTCAGCCTCCCGCCAATCCCCCCACCCCCGCCCCTGGGAGGATCCCCACCGCTCTTGGTCTCCGTGCTGTCCTCCACGTGGGGCCTGCTTCTGCCATCAGGACGGGTGTTGACCAAAGAATCATGCCTTTCCCATCCATCTAGAGGCTTCTTAGCGGTTGCTGTACACGTTTTGAAAATCTCTAAAGAGAAGACTCTGAGGTTAGGTCTAAGGCAGGACGGAGAGAGCAGAGCTTCGCTGTTTATATGGAGATGGCTCAGGGTGTGAGACAGACTGCAACCTTGGGCCCAGACCCCATGGGTCCTCCCCGTAGAATGAGGGCAACAAGCAAAGGGAAAGAGGTTGGGGGTTGCTGTAAAACCAGGAGAGAGGCCCCCGCCCCGGCCAGTGGCGAGGACCTTGCTCAGGGCCTTCTATGCGGGAGGTCAGTTGAGATCTGGGGTGCATACCGGTGGGGGTAGACGCACGCAAAAGGAGCCTGCTTCTGCCCCCCGGAATCCTCCAGAACTTGTCGAGCTTTGAGGGGTTGTTGGTAAAAGACACCTTGCCCTGGAGATTTCTGTCCCAAGGAGATTGTGGCAAGAGTCCAGGGTATTTCGAGACCTTAGTTCCCATCTCTGCTGTACCTCCATGGTGTGACCTTGAGAGGGTCACTATACTTCTTGGAGCCTCGGTTTCCTCCTCTCTACAGTGGATTGGTTGTGCTAATGGTGGTTCATCAGGCAGGGCGCTGGGTGTGGGGGATTGATTAGTAAGAACCCGTCTCTTGTTCTCACAGAGCTTACAGTTCAGGTGAAATGACGAAGACTTTACCAGCAGGCTAAGAGGGGTTGTGGGAGGGTTGGACGGAGGACAGCAGCCCAGAAAGCAGACAGGTGTCTGATGCATTAGTCTCCGGGCCTGTGTCAGCTGCAGCCAAACTCAGCAATGGTCCCCCCGACTTTACTTCCCCCACCCACCCACCCACCCACAGGCTTCCTCCAGCTCCCGCCCGGAGGGCCAGGCTATGTCTGTCTTGCAAACTGGTGTCTGTGGGTGGCTTCTCCTTCTGCACATCGTCGGCCAAGAACGGGGGAAGGCGAGAGCCGCCGGCCTGGCTGGAGCCAGAGGGACAACTGCGAATGGCTTTTGCCAAACCATGTCAACCTGGTTTAAATCACAGGAGTGGCCTGCGTTAATACGTTTCTCTTCCTCTCCAAGTACCATTCGGGTTTCCCCTTGAATGGCAGTGTCCTCACTGGACGGTGTGAAGTCTCCGGGTGGAAGGGAGCACAAGCAGGTTGCAGGGAGATGGGCCGGGCTCCCTGGAGGGAAGAGGAAGGCAGTCAGCATTCTGTGGGCCTTGAAGAACCTAGTGGTCACCCAGGTGCTGGAGAAAGGGGAGCACAGTAAGGATGGGAAGGCTTGCAGAGAGGAATCAGCTTAGAATTCAATAAAAGAGTTATTGAAAGCTATAAAGTTATAAGCGTAATAAAAATATTGAGGGCCCCAAATGGAGTAGAGCCAATGTGAGAGGAAGGTCCAGGAAGGCTTCCTGGAGGAGCTGGAAAAAGGATGAGGCTACAGATCAGGCCCCATAGGCTGCAGGTACAGCAATAGAGACCTCAAATGGGTAGCAAGTCATCCCGTCTGTCTGCAGGGGGAAAGACCGGCTGGAAAGGCAGGGCGGGGTCGGTACGGGGCCTCTGATGCCAGGATGGGGGTGACAATGCGTCAGATAGCCACCGTGACCCCGGGATGTGCTAGCTCTGGCCTCCCATATATTAACTTTAGGTTTTACACAAATCTTCCCGGGAGCTGCTGTTGATTCTATTTTACAGCGGAGAAACAAAGGCTTGCCAGGATCTGTACCACCTGGCCTGAGACCCCAGAGCCAGGAAGCAGCAGGGCTGGGGTCTGAACCGAGCATTGTGTGACTCTAAAACTCTCGTTCTTTCCAAGTGTGTCCCTTGAGTGATGGAGCCAAACTACCCAGCAGGGAGGGTGGGAGGAGTGTGCTGGCAGGGCCGTGGAGCCTTCATTTTAGGGGTCCAGGGGTGGTCCCTGTGTGCTGCCCCGTGGGACCCAGCAGAGCCCAGGGGACAGGGAGGACTGGAGTGTCTTGAGAGAGCAGACTCATCCGAATCCCGAATTGATCCTTGGACAGGAGACAAGTGGGCAGTTGAGGACGCACAGAGGGGTCCGGATGGCAGGGTGGCCGTGGTGGTCTTCTGGTCCCTCCACCGGGCATGGCCTTTGTGGCTCTGTGCCAGGCTCCCCGCGGCGCCAGCCTCCTGCAGCCTGGTGGGGGTTAGGGGGGCGGCACTGGGAGCAGAGGGGAGGGGGTGGCGGTGGCGGCATCAAGGTTAAGACACCAGGCTCTGAACGGGGATCCCCTTTCTTCTTCCCCTGGTGGGTTCCAGCTGTCCCTGCCACTCTGTGGGAGGGGGCAGGGGATTCTAGAAGGAGAATGGGACTTTGGGAGGATTTGAATGGGGTCGGCTTATTCTAACCCTCCATTCTTTTGTCTGAATTCCAGCCCCCTGCCTTCTCCTACCTGCGCCTTGCCCCAGCCGTTCCTCGATGGACACTCTGCTGATGGGGGGCTGCCTGGCATTGGGACACCAACTCTGGGGGCGGGTCTGCCTGGAATGGCTTCTATGCCAGTCTGCCAAGCTGGCTGCCCTACTGTGAAGGGAAGCGTGCTCCCAGATTGGGAGCTAAGCCCCCACCCTGGCACACTCAGCCCCGCTCCTGTCCCTCGACCAGCCTGCACCTGGTACTGTGGGCAGGGTGGGGGGGGGTGGACTGCAGCCTTCCCGCCCCAGGCCCACCCCTCGCCTGAGTCACCGTTCGGGGTTTGCCTTTCTCCGGGGTTCCTGGCAGCCTCCTTGGAGAGGCGTGGGGCAGGCCTCAGCCTGACAGGCATGTGGCCCTCTCCAGGCACGTGCCCAGCCCATGTGTGACCCTAAGAAGAGGCGGGCCTTGGTGCCCAGAGCATTCCAGGTGGTTTCTGCATGAATCTCATGTGGTTCTGGCGTCTTTTTCACCTCTGCCCTGGCTTTCGGCCCGGCGTCCCCCCTCGAAGGGATGGAGAGAAGCACGGGGCCTGATTGCTGCTTAGTAAAGTCTCAAAAGAGATGGCGTTCTGACAGGGGGTCCGGGCAGGGGTTCTCCCTGTGGAAGCTGATCCTGTTAGGTTTTCAGACAATTTCCCTCTTCCTTTTAACTGAGCTCGGAGCTCCCTGAGAACAGGGCACTGGTTCTCGCCCATGGATCCTGCACCCGAGGCAGTGAGATGGGTGTGAGGGGAAAGGAGGTGTGGGTGGGGCACAGAAAGGGGAGGGCCCTGCGGACCAACATGCACTCCCCTCTGCTGGCCTGGACCCTGGAAGCTGTGGAATGTCACACAGAGGGGCTGGACTGATGGAGCAGACCCAAGAGGGAGTCTACGAGGAGAAGGCTCAAGGTCAGCTCCCCTTGACCTTGGAGATCACCTCCATCCTCTGGGCAAACCCCATCTTTCCCTTCCCAGCAAAGCTTCTGGGAGAGGCATACAGGCGCTCCCCTGTCTCACCTGCCACCTTTTCCTCAGGCCACCCCATCTGTCTCCAGCACCCACTCCTCCAACCCAGGGGCTCATCCCAGCCCCCTCCCAGGCATCCCCGCAGTCCTGGCATCAGGGATCACCTGTCCCCCCCCACCCCCGTAACTTGCTCTTCTCTTAGGCTTCCTTGATGCTGCACGGTCCCGGCCTCCCCACACTGGCCCTCCTGGATCATATCCGTCCCATTATCCTTGGTCACCTAAGCAGGCACATCCCAGGGCTCTGTCTCCCTCCGTCCAGCAGGGACCTCACCGAGTGGCTGGCAGATGATGAAAAACATTCCACGGCAGCCCCGGAATTAATTTCCCCGCTCCTCACATGTATCCCCAGCTGCCTCCTGCCTCTCTCTGCTGAATGGCCCCCAGGCTCCGCACACTTAACAGTGAGTGTGAGATCCTCTGGGAAAGCCTCTCTTCCTCCAGGGCTCCCGAGTCTACCAACATTACCCTAGTACCCTTGGCTCCCATAGCCGGAGACCAAGAGTCAGGTAGACTCCTCTCTGCTGTGCTGGGTCCCATGTGATCTGGTGCCAGAGCCAGTTCATTCCCCCTTCTTAATATTTCCTGAGTTGTTTCCCTCTCTTCCTCCCCGCTGCTGGTTCTCGTGCCTGAAGCACCAGGCTCCCAGCTGGGCTTCCTGCCTCTCCTTCCAGAGCACTGTCCTGCTTAGATAACTTCAGTAGCTTCCCGTTCAGTCCCAATTCTTCAGCCTGGCCTTGGGGTCCCCACCAGATCTGGCCTGATTGTCACCTGATTGCCACTATTAGGTACGCTGGTCAAAGTGAACTCTCTGCTCCTCATTCTTTTGTTTGTTTCCTCTGCCTGAAACATTCTCCCTGCCCTTTTTTTCCCACCCCCCACAATCCAGAGCCTGACCATCGTTCAAGGCTCAGGTCAAAGCCTCCCCTCCAGGATCCTCCTCGGGTCTCGGAGGTCTCAAGGACTCCCTCCCTCCACCTTCAGAACCCCGGGGCCTCTTGGTTGCCCTCGAATCTTGACGCCCATGGTGTTTCATGGCCATTCTTACTAGAAAGAACCACTTGGGTCTGGGGGTGGGGTCTCGCTTGGGTTGCCTGGTGAGGAGGAAGGAACTCAAATGTTGGTCTAGGATGGGGGCTACGCTTGTCCTTTAGGGGTCCCCTTTTGGTAACTGTCCTTCAAAGTCCCTCATGATCGGTCCCAGGGTGTCTACTGGGGCGACTCTCCCACCTCAGTAGCCCGTCAGTGATGGCCATTCCGCAGCCACAGGATAGGCCAGTCAGAGCCAAGGAGGCTTGGAGACTTTCACAGAAGCTTCTAGACCTGAGGCATGTTCTCATTCCCACAGACCTGAAGCCACATGGCCAGCTCACCACAAAGGAATCATCTAGGGAAGGAAATGAAGGCAAGAGATGGAGATGGAGAAACTGGGCCCTGGGAGGCCGTTGGCGCCTCTGAATCAAGCTATGCCTAGAGCCGGCCCTACCCCTGGACCTTTGACTCCGGATGGACCGTGCATTCCCTTAAACCACCCGGGGGTGGGTTTTCTCCCTCCTGCAAGACAGAGAATCTGCACTGGTGGTCGGGGTGAGGAGAAGGGAGCTCCCAGGTGGCTGGCTTCCCGGCTGTCAGCACCGTCTTCCAGGAGATCACCGTGTGACCTCCCTCAGCTCCGAGGTTGACCAATGGACATGTAGCTGCTCCATGCCTTTGGCCTGCACATCCGGGTGGACTGCTGGCATCCCGAGGTCCGTAGGAGTAGAATGAGAACCATCTGGACTGCTGAGGGAAGCCATAGGCCCCGGGGTAGGGCTGCGCCCCTGGAATGTGAATGCTGAGCCCCAAGCCCAGGCCCAGGAGCATCGAGAACTTCTCAGAGGGGCGTTGAGCAGAAGGACGACCAGATTCAATGAGTCACTAGAATATGGGAGGGGGGGTGGGAAGATTCCCAGACTTTCCCAAAGAGAGCATCAGAGCAGGGAGGAGACTCGATTCTACCTTTCCCAGGAGCCCTTTGGGAATGTTGCTGGAAGCAGCCAGAGCAGGGGCTGCCGGGAAGGAAGCATGGAGATTGGGATGTGCCCAGATGCTGTGGGAAGAGGGCTGGACTCCGCCGTGCCCGGGGAGGGCTGGGGGGTGAGCTCTGGAGAATTCCTGAGTATCCTTCCCTGACAGAGCCCTAGGAAAGCGTTCCAAGCGTCCTCCAACACAATTGGGGGGCTGGAGCAGGTAGAATTTGGGTGCAGAAATGGGGAGTGCTGTGCAAAGCCCTAACTCTCAGTGGGGCTGGGGAGGAGGCCCCTTGCCCGTGGGGAAGCAGAGGGCCTCTTATGGTCTCCCCTGGGAGGAGCACTGGGTGCCTATGTGAATGAGGGTGCTGCCCCAGAGACCAGCCCACCCGTGCACTTACAACGGGGGAACTTTGCTGAAGCTGGAGAGGGCTCTGGAGGCTGGAGCTGGGGAATGGGCATGGAGATTGCTGCAGGGAGCCTGGGGTAGCTGTGAGGGTCAGCAAGAGGGCAGGGGTGTGGGGGGAGTCAGTAAAGAGGGGGCAGAAGGCTGAAGGTGCCCCCTCTCGCTTCTGTTCTTCGATGCCCAGAAGCCCAGGGGGCTCAGTATTGTCCCCTGGCCTTCTGCCCACCAGCTGCCACCAAGCTGGAAGGAATCTGCTTTGCATTATCAGAGTAGTCGCCTCCCCCAGGCATATGGTCAGCAGACCACCCCCCATCCCAGCCTGGAGCATCATGGGAAATGTCTTTTCCTGACCCCAGCTCTGGCCCAGCCCCCTGGAGCACTGTGCTACAGGCTCTGCGGGCCCACCGCACCCCTCCCCACTGGATGAAGAGGTCTTTCACATGGTTCCAATCTGGTCTTGGCTTCATGGAACTGGATGAAAGAGGGGAAGGAGGCACGAGGGGAAGACAAGGGGCCCTGGTGGGTGGGCGAAGATGAAGGGAAGGGTCTCATCCTCTAGCCCAGAGAATGAAAGAGATAAAGGGAGGTTTCCCGGCCTGAGCAGACAACAGAGAGGCCATGGGGATGGGCAGTGGGGGTGGGAAGGGGGAGACTCTAGGCTTCAGGCCTAAAGGTACTGATAACACATGAAGAAGTATCTGTCTGTCCCCTGAGCCCGCTGGGGGCTCCCAATGCAGCCCGAGTCTGGGAGGTATGGCTCTAAACTGGAGCTGCCCGGTGTGGCAACCCCTAGCCACACACAACTCCAAGCACTTGAAATGGGGCTGTTCCACACGGAGGCATGCTGTGAGAATAAAACACACACTGAATTTTGAAAACCACTGAGGAGAAAAATAAATGTATCCTGTTCCATTAATAATTTAAAAATATTGATTATAGGGTGAAATAATGCTTTGGTTATATTGGGCTAAAGTTTATTTCATGTGCTTGTTTTTACTCTTGGAAATGTGGTTACTAGGAAATTTTTTAAAGTCACATACGTTCCAATACGTCTATCAGACAGGGCTGTTTAAGAGCACATTCATTCATTCATTCATTCACACATTCATTATTCGACACATTTTTATTGGGTGCCAGCTACATGCCAGGCAAGGTGCTGAAGATTAGAAGGTGAGCAAAACCAGACCCTGCCCCTGGATTCTTGGCGTTCACAATAAAAAAAAAAAAAAAACCACACACACACTCAAACGGCACTGATTGCAAAGAACTCTGAAGGAAAAGAGTTGAATATGATGTCCTCTGGACGTGGAATCAAGAAACCTGATTTGCATCTGGAGTACATGAGAGCTTCCCCCAAGGAAGCACTGAACTGGGAAGTAACTTAGGAAGAAAGGAGAAAGGGTTCCAGACACATAGGACAGCATGTGCAAAGGCCCTGTGGCTAAAGGGAACGTCAAAGCTTCGAGAATTATAAAAAGGCTGGCGCAGGAGAACACAGGAGGCGATGAGGATGGACAGATCGATACCGTGAACCTGGAGGAGTCGGCTGAGGCCTCACCCAGCCCTCTGAGGGTCGCTTTACAGACGGAGGCTGATGAAGCCTTTTTACTTTTGAGGGGAATTCGAGGAGGAGGGATGGATTAAGCTGAAGGAGGGCAAAGAATGTGTCTCCACAGTCGCTGAGGGAGAGGGTGCAAATCTCTGGTATGATGTCTCTAAGTCTCCCTGTTCATACTACACCCAGGGACCCTAAGTAGCAACCGCTGCCTCTCCACTCCCCAATCTAAGAATGCCCTCTTCTCGCATGCCTGCAGCCCCCCTTTACCTCAGGCCACTGCTGACTTCCTCCCAGCCTCTCCCACCACCACCCCTCCTCTGCAGGGCAGTCACTGCAAGTGCCTTCTCACGTGGAAGTCTGTCTGTGGCACCCCTCCAGGACTCCCCAGTGTTCCAGAATCTAGTCCAGACTTCTTAGCCTGACTCTTTGTACGCCCTTCCCCATCTGGCCCTGCTGACCTCCTGCTCTCTCCCCAGGCCCCCCCTCCCCCCACCATGTGCTCTGGACCTTGGCTGAGCTGCGTCCCTCTGCCAGGGATACTTTCCCCCCTCAGCTTGTAGGCTCCACACAACAGAAAGGGCTCAGCTTCAATGTCCCTTCTCTGACAAGTCTTCTCTGACCCCTGGTAGGGGTGGGGTCTGGGCCGGTGCACCCCACTCATGGCTCTGCGCACCATTTGAGGCCTGTCCACTGTCTCCCTTGTTCCCACGGGCAGTATCTGGCTCTCCCCTCCCCCACCAAATTAGAGGCATCCCCCACCCCGTCAGAAGGGGGCCTCTCTTAGGACGGGAACTGTGCCTCCGTCATCAGATTAGAAGCGCCCAAAGTCTGGGACTGTGTTCTCTCTAACA
>NC_043716.1:34147311-34163756 GCF_006229205.1 Suricata suricatta
CCCACCGGGAGACCTGGCCAAGTGACCAACAGAGGCTGAGCGGCTCTGACAAGCTCCCAGGCCAGCCGCAGAGGGAAGCGCAGGCCCGGGGCCAGGACCTGGACCTCCTGGGTCAGGCAGAGCTCAAGGCCAGGCTGCCAGAAGCTGAGGTTAGGACCTGCCCCAGAGAGCCACAGAGGGAGGGGCCTGACTACAGGCCAAACAGCCGGGCTCCTGCCGGGCCATCTGGAGGCAGACCCTGTGGATGTGTATGTGTGTGGGTGTGAGTGTGTGTCTCCCAAGCCACGTGGGTGGCTAAGAGCCGTGGGGTTGTGATCCGCCCCCCCCCCCCTCGCAAGCCTCTGGCTCCCTTGTGGTCACTTTCACTTCTGACATCTGGTCAAGTTCACAGCTGGCCAGCTTCCTGCGTGGCCGTTTTCACTTTCCCTCTCCCAAATCTGGGGGCAAAGGGCCCCCACTCCTTCCCTGTTCCACTTAAATTTATTCATGGCTACACATGTGAATTTGCTTTATTTCGGCGAAGAGTCCCGTGTTGTATGTGTGTGTTGGGGGGGGAGGCAATGGGACAGGAACTCGCGCCATTAGAATACCTGGGTCCCCACCATACAAGCAACCCCCCACTGGCTCAAATCACGTGCATTTCCAGAAAAATCTCTTTGTGCTGTTTTTCTTTCTTTGCTATTTAATGCTCATCGTTTATGTGTAGGTTTTAGGAGGGCCCAAGAAATGAGTACACAGGATGCAAGGGGGACGTGACAAGGAGTCCAGAGCTCACGGCCCCAGTTGGTGGGGGGGCCAAAAGGGAGGCAGGAGGGGCCCCAGAACCCAACACATGCTAAAACATCCTTGCGGTACCCCAACCATCCCCAGCTGCTGGGGAGGAAAATAAATACACTCAGTGCTGTCCCGCTCTCCAGGTCCACAGGTGAGGGGACAGCAGGTGACTTCCTCCTCCCATCAGATTGAGGTCAGAGAAGCGCCATCTGCTCACGGTGCCCCCAGTCCCTTACACAGAGTCCGGAGAACCCTGGGTGGGGGAGGGGTGCCTATCAGCTTGGGGCTCGGGGGCTTGTTCATGCTAAATAGAGGGGGCGCCACACTCATTCCAACATCAAGCAAAACAGAACAGGCTAGGAGGGGCCTCAGGAGACCTTGTGGCCCCTTTCTGGCACCAAGCTAGGAAACAAACAGTCCTTTGCGGTGGAGGCAGGGCGGGGGGGGGGTCCTCTGAGCTGGAGAGAGGCCCTGTGCGGGCCGCAGTCTATCTCTGTTCCTTCTTGCTGCATTCCCACACTGGTCCGCTCTTCTTCGTTGCAGCCTTCGGAGCCCAGCCAAACCCACGCTTGCGGGAAAGGGGAGGATGGGGGTGCATTCCTCCGCGTGCAGGCCCTGGGAAGGCAGCCCTCGAGGCCCAGCCAGGCCAGGGGCGAGGGAAGGGAGCGAGTTGACTCCAGTTCCCTCCCCGGCCACTCCAGGAGCTGCCCTGGGCAGGAGCCGGCCCCCGCCCTAGGGCAAGAACTCAAGGAGAAAAGCAGGATTTCTCATCCTCTCTGCGTGTGTCCCCATATCTGTTTGTTGCAAGTGGGGGGGGGTCCTTAGTCCCTGGCCCCCCTGAGGCCGGCTCTAGGAGAATATACTGTCTGTGTTGCCTCTGACCTGTGCCCAGAGGGAGGGCACCAGTGGGCTGGGCCCCACCTCGGATGCTGCACTCACATGCCCGAGGGGGACTGGCACAGGGAACCAGTACCCCTTTCCACAAACCCTAAACAGTGCTTGATCAAATGCATCACTGATCAACGTGGATCCACGGACCAGGCCTTGGCGAAGCAGCCCGTCTCCACAGGGGCTGGACCGGCCTGGAGGCGGCGGCGGAGGGCAGACTGGATTTGGCTTTGAGACATTTCCCAGAGGGTTGCCCGCCCCCCTCTCCGGGCCTCCCAGCCCTCAAGCAAACCTGAGAGCCACACCCCGTCATTCAGAGTGGAGGAGCCCAGCCCACATTGGGCCTCTCCATTGCGGGGTGGCTTTGGACATGTCACTCCCTCTCTGGGCTTGACTGTCCTGTATATAAAACAAGTGGTGGGGGTGGAGTAGCTTTCAAAACCCCCTTCAGCTCTAACAAGCCTCTGACCATCTTCATCTTGGGCCAGAGAGGAGGGGGAGGGGGCTGAGGGAGGACGGAGGCCACCATGATGGTCCCTCGTTTCCCAACTTCACAGTGTAGAGCCCATGGCTCTGATTCCTCGGTCTCTCCCTTTGAGTCTCTGGGGTTTTGTCATGGCCCCCAACACCATCCTTGGTGTCAGCACCCCCCTCCAGACCGGACACCTGCTGGGGCGGGGGGAGGGGGACCGGCCCACCTATACAAAGTGCCGGGAGAAGAAGGGAGCAGAAGGTTTGAGATGTCATGAGCAGGGGCAGGGTGGGAGAGGCAGCAGGGACCCTTCTGGCACTGGAGAGAGTGAGCAGAGGCGAGGGGGCCACGTGGGAGCAAGGACAGGGCTGTGGTGGACGGGCCCAGGCTCCGAGGCCCTGCCCAGAGGAGCTCAGCTCTGCCGCCGGCCCCTGGGGGTTGGCCAGGGCATCCATCGTCCATCCGTCGGAATGCGGGGGCAGGGCAGGGGTGGGGGGTGCTCCGGTCGGGGGCTCACACCGGGGACGTGGCCGTGGACTCGCTGCACAGGCTCTCGACGATGTCGGCTCGCTGGATGCGGCGCAGGGCGGCCAGAAGGGCATCGAGCGTCGCGCTGTCCTGGGCAGCCCAGCTGGCAAGCAAGGCGCGGACTGGGCAGGCCTCACGGGTGAAGGAGTCTATGTGCTCAGGCTGGTAGCCCAGCTCGCCCGCCAGGTGCCGCCACGTGTCCCCTGCAGAGCCGTTGAGCAGTTTCTCTACCTCCTCCCGCTTGGCTGGTGGCAGGCTGCTGTAGAGACCTCCGTCCCCCTTGAGTGCTGCCAAAAACCCAGGGGGGCAGTCAGGGGCCACCTTCCAGGACCCCTTTTCCACCAGTTGGGCATGGGGGCCTGGGGTAAGACCCCGGAGGGGCTGAGGCATTTCTCCTCCCAATGTAGGGAAGCCCCAAAGGCCTAGAGGCAGAGGGATGGGCAAGATGAGGCCATGGATGGGGGGCAGGGCTGCGAAGGGGCCCCAGGGGGCTGCCTCACATCCCTGTCACCCCACAACATAACCCTGTCCCCGCCCCTCATCGATGAGTCAGGATAGGGGAGGGACAGGTCTCAGCCCCAGACTCAACTGCAGCAGGTATCTTGGAGCTGGGCTCTGGGCCACTAATTAGGGTCCATAATTAACTACATGCTCCCCCAGAAGTCCAGAGTGGGAGGCTAATTGCAGCCACTTTGGGGCGTAATTAGCCCTAGGAGGGACGATTAGCTTGATGAGCCTGGATGCGCCAGTGTGTCAAAGCTCCCATCCCCCACATCTCTCCACCGCTAAGACCTCTCCTACCCGTGCGCTCTTGACCTGCATCTCGAAGCCCCCCCCCCTCGTCCCCCGCCCTCTAGCTTTCCTTGCAGCCTCAACCCCCCACCCAGCCTCACTGCTCACCCTGGCCCGCGGCCGTCTGCGTGTGGGGCTGCTGGTCGTGCAGGCTCTGGCTGTCCACAGAGATGCCACTGTCACTGTGGAGCTTTTCTCCCTCCGGCGGGGGCGTCTGGTTCACTGGCCGGCTGTTGGCGCCTTGCTTGTTCTGCTTGCAGCTGTTCCACCTGCAGCCAGAGGACAAGCCCGGTCTCAGGGCACGAGGGACACTGGCCCGGTGGCTGAGAGATCTGTGCTCTGACTCGTGGGGCAGGGGCCATGGTAGGGACCCAGCTATAACCGCCCCCCACCATGGTACCTAAGGTTCTTCTTTCTCTCCATGTTTGATTCCCCAACCCTCCACCCCTGCCTGACCCCCACCCCTCTGCACTGAAAGTGCCCTGAGCGGGGCTGGGCACTCAGGGTACTCATACGCGTGGCCGATGGTCCATGAACGTTCATGGAATGGATAGTGCCATCCATTCACGACTTCTCAGGAATTCCATTTCTCCCACTGTCCCCTGCCAAACTACTCCCACATGTGTGCACGGAAATAATAGAAGCATTTCCTCTATTATTAGCAATAAGAAAAAAGCTTAAATCAAATGTGCATCAATAAAAGCCTGTTCCAATGAATTATGACCCCCCGACACTGAATGAGGGGTTACAAGCAATCAGATAATCCCTATGTCCCCAGGAAAGCTCTCCCCAGGGAGATTAAGTGAAAAAGTAAGTTGTAGCACACGTATAGTGTGATCCCACTGATGCCTAAAAAAAAACCCAAAAAACAAAACACCCCTCTGCGTGTTTACGTATAACTATAAAAAGCTTTAAGTATGTGTGTTTATAAAGGCAGAGAAAATGGTTGGAAAGGATCCATTCCAAACATTCCAAGGAGAAGAGAGGTAGGATTTGAGGATATAAAAGAGGGCTTTTACTTTCTTAAAGTTTTTCTTTAATGTTTTTTATTTATTTTTGAGAGACAGAGAGAGACAGCATGAGCAGGAGAGGGTCAGAGAGAGAGGGAGACACAGAATCCAAAGACAGGCTCCAGGCTCTGAGCTAGCTGTCAGCACAGAGCCCAGTGCAGGGCTGGAACCCACACACCGCAAGATCATAGCCCGAGCTGAAGTCAGACGCTTAACCAACTGAGCCACCCAGGCACCCCGGAGTTTTACTTTCTTTACAAGATGTTGGTCTTGTATTGCATTTACCCAAACAAGCACGTATTACTTGGATGATTTTTTTTTTAAGAATGGAAAATGCACTTCAACTTTTGAAACACTTCCCAGAAGGGCTTGTGCATGTCCTGAATTTCAGGATGTGGGTGCCACAACTCCCCAAGGGTGGCCTGGGAAGGAAGAGACACAGCACACAGAGGTAACTATGGGTAAATGGGGTCTGAGGGAGGAGGGCGCAGGTGGCTGGTGAAGAAAGCTCTGTGTGCAGTTGGGGTCTGGGGGGTCAGGGAGGGGAGCACATGGGAGGGGGCCAGGGCAGGTGCCAGAACAGGTCAGGGACCGTCCCTTGCCCACCCCCTGCTGACCTGCCACACCCTGGTGTGGGCCAGCTGTGGGTGAGGTTGACCGTGGTTTGGGGTTGAGCTTTAAAAGGGTCTGAGGGGGCACCTGGGTGGCTCAGTCGGTTAAGCGTCCAGCTTCGGCTCAGGTCATGATCTCACAGTTCGTGGGTTCGAGCCCCACGTCGGGCTCTGTGCTGACAAGCTCAGAGCATGGAGCCTGCTTCAGATTCTGTGTCTCCTTCTCTCTGCCTCTCCCCACTCATGCTCTGTCTCACTCTATTTCTCATAAATAAAAAAATTAAAAAAAAATTTTTAAAGGGTCTGAATTTTCAGGTCAAGGTCACACTTCAGCCCCACTTGAGAGCAAAGACCCTGCTCTTCGTCCCCCAGCCCCTTCTCACCTCTTGAAGGCAATGTAGGCCACGAGGCCCACAACCACAGCGGCCAGGATGGAGCAATAGACAGGGATGAGGTTGTCGGCGGTGCCTCGGGTCACTACGGGCTGAGAGCTGCCCATCACTGTGGTCCCCACATCTGCCACCGTGCTGGCTATGAGGTCCTGGTCTGGCTGGATCTCTGGCTCCTCTGTGCTGGGGGCGGTGCTGTCTGAGCCCTCTGAAGGTGTAGACCGAGTAATCCAACGGCCAGGGATCTCTGGGAGAAGGAGCTACAAGAGTGAGGGTCCACCCCCACACTACACCCCTCCCCTCCTCTTCTGACCCACCCCAGCCCTTCTTCCCCAGCCCCAGCCTGGTTGTAGGGTGCCCAGCAGCACACAGGGGTGACATCATGAGTGTGAGTCATGATGGTGGAGAAGAAGGGCCTGGGTCCCCTTTAGCTCTGTCACCGATTTACTATGTGACTCTGGACACGCCTCTCAGGACCTCAATTCCCCCATCTCTAGAATGGGGATATTAAGAGCGATGGTCTCGAAGCTCCCTTCTGTCTGAGGCATAGCTGTGGTCCTAGGAATCTATCCTGCCTTCCCTGGGTGCCCAGAAGCCCGGTGGGGAGAAAAACACACAAAGAAGAGAGAGAGAGCACCAGGAAGCTTCTAGATAGAAACGGGCTGGGGAAATGTTGTAACCTCTCTGATCCCTGTTTGTCCCGATCGCCCGTCACCCTGGCCCTTGGGAAGAATGAGGGTGCCCAGGTCTGCAGAGAGCCACCTCCCTGCAGTCCAGATCCCCGGGAGCTGGCACTCAGCCTCCCTTCTGGTATCTGCCATCCTAGCTCTCAGCTCGGGCAGGGGAGGGCATGCCGGCTGGCTTGCCTCCCTCCAGCCAGTCCTTAATCCGCCCAGTGGCTAGCCTCTATTTCCCACCCCATGAGGCCCCCAAACCAAACCATCTGCTCTTGCCACCCAGAGGAAGGCAGTGTTGGGTAGCCCACACCCTCCCTGGGCAGAAGCAGACTGCCGGGGGTGGGGGGTGGGTTGCGGGCAGGGGACTGCGCCTTGCCACCCACCTGGCCTGAACATGCCAGCAGGGTACTGCCAGTCTCCCTGACAGAGGCCTTGGCACCTCCTGCCACTAGTGGGTGGGATTTTCCATTCTGCCACACAGCCAGGGGCAGGATCAGGGGCTGTGGGCTCCAGAGGGCCGGGGGGTACCTGTCTGGGCAAAGTTGCCTACTCCATCCGTCCTCACTTCCGACACCTGGGGCAGGGAGGGAAAGCAGATGGGACATGCCAGTGGGGTGAAGGGGAGGCACTGTGCTCCCTGGCTCTGCCCCGCCCTGCCCCCAGTTTGCCCACCCAAGTCGGAGTCAAAGCTGCCCACTGGTCCCTGAGACCTCCTTGGCTCAAGACGTAGATGGTTCACAGGCCCCCATTTTCAGCACTTTCTGAGGGGCAAGGCCCCCAGATGTGAATCTGGAATCCATCTGGCTGGCATTAGGGAGGGGGCTGCCATCTGTCCCCCTCCCCTAGCTCAGTCCTAGGAGGGGGGAGGGTGAGACCCTGGCCTCCCCAGACAGGGTGTTGGACTGGGGAGGGTCTTCTCTTGCCCTGCGAGAGGACTGGGCAAGCTGGAGAGGCAGCCTGAGCCCTGAGGCTGAGAGAGAACTTGGCTAGGACCGTCCTCACCCCAGAGGCTGAGGTTGGTGAATCAGGCCATCACAGAGATCCAAGAAATCTCAAAGAGGACGCGTTGACAGTGGGCATTAAGGGACAGACAGGGCTAAGACGGGGCTGTTCCGGGCACTTTCTCCTCATCTCTCTGATCCCCTCTGGCAGGGGGGTGGGGGGCGGGCAGCAGGATGAAATCCAGATGTGGCCATGTCCACCAGCATTCCAACCCGCTAAGCCCTTGGCGAGTCCTGACAACCATTTCCGGAATGGGAGCTGTCAGACTTGGGGGTAGAAAGAGGGAGCAGGTTATTCCAAAATCCAAATTTCACTGGAACAAGGGGGTGAAGGGGGGGTGTCCTTCTGCCCCAAGGCTGAGTGAGTCACCATGTTGACACCTGAAATGTATATGCAAGAAAGTACAATACACTGGAGGGGGGATCAAACCACAATCCCATTCCATTTCCTGAAATGTTCCCTCTGTTCCAAGCTGACACTTAACCCTTCAGAGACTAGAAAAGGGAAGGGGGCAGGGATAAACACGGGGCTCAGGGGCACCCTCTTCCTTCAGGATGGCTGTGACAGGAGTGTGGTATCTGGGAGGGTTGTGTGAACGCCTCAGAAGAGAGAGCCTAGCCCTCCCCCAGCCCCCACCTCTCCTTGCTCTCAACCGCACCCGTCGGTGCCCCCACCAGCCGGTCCAGACTTGCCCGTGAACTGTGCTGCCCGCCTGCCCGCTGCTGCAACTCCCTCCCTGCTCTGCCCTGTGCCTGATGCCACTTGCCTGTCTCCTGGCCGAAGGCAATCGCCACCGGAATCACTCTGTTCTGCGCTCCACTCCTCCCCCCTCCACACCCCCTCCCTACCCCAGCGCGCAAAGCTTCACACACATACCCGGCCTCAGCCCATGTTTAACCACTCTTCCCACCATAAGCTCCCTGAGCCGGGGATGACAGGATGTGGAAGGCAGGGACACTCCCCACAACAGGGGATCTACCCCCACCCCCCACCCCCATGACTAAAGGCAGGGGTTGCGCTGCCTCACCCAGAATGGGGTCCTCCTGGGAACTAAATGCTGGGACCATGTCTACCCCATCAGAATGGGGCAAAGCCTGTCTCTCCCCCGTGAACCCTGGGGCTCCCCAAAGGAGGTTCTAGGTTGCCTGCTCAGAGTGACCATGCCCAAAGGGAAGTAGCTAACAAGTGCCCAGCCACAGGGCGATGGACAGAAAGTGAAGGCACTGCCAACCTCTCCCTGCACTAGAAAAGCCCACTCCTCTCCCCCAAGATGGGGGTCACCAACCAGAAACCAAAACCGGTCTGCCTTGGCTGCCACAGGGCTTCCTCCTCCTGTCCCAGGAGCTGCCCCATCTCCATGGGCGCCATGCCTGAGCAAGGTGGGTGCACCCAGTTCCCATCCCCCCATGGAGACCCCGCCTTCCATGAGCACTCTGTCTTGTCCTTGGGCTCCTGAGCCCTAGGCCTGCTTCCTCTGCCCCACCGCCTCCTCAGTGCTCCCGGGGTCCAGCGTCATCCTTGGCCAAATGGTACTGACTGTCGACCCTTCCCCCAGACATCACAGGCTACAGTGGGCCAGCCACCTTCCCTAACCCCAGCCCTGGAAATTGTATGGCCGATGAGGAAATGGAGGTCCAGAGACAAGGGTGACTTCCCTACCATCACTCCGAGGACAACAGGACAGATCCATCCCAGGTCCCCAGAGCCACAAACCACTCTGGACCTAGACCAGACCATGGGACCTAGGCATAGGGCCCCAAGCAACGCCTGAGGGGCCTCAAGCGCCCTTGCCAGGCCAGAGAGGCTGCTCATGGACCAAACATGTCCTGCACTGTGCTCTGGCCCGGAGGCCACCTTTGAGTTGCTTATCTGCTGCCCATCTGACCCCACAGATGAAGAACCACAGAAACGGAGTTCCCGGGTAGTAACTGCGGCCTGGGGGTAGGACGAGGGCCTTCTAATCCCTCAGCGCAGGGAAGGAAATAGTGTGTTTGTGGGGGGGGGGGGTCCTTTGGGCCTGGAGTTTCAGGGAAGGTGGCTGCAGGCTCAAGGCCACCGAGCTCCGCCCCCCCTCACCTGCCCCACTACCGCCGGCCGGCCCCGCCCGGCCCGTCTCAACCCCCAGGGGGCGCCCTTGGCCGCGGCTTGCTCACCCTCGCACTCGGCGTCGGCCCAGCGAGTGCACTCGCGCAGCTGGCGCTCGGTGTCCTCGCACACGGTGCACGGCAGGCATGGGTCCACGTGGTTGGCTTCGTCGGAGTACGTGCCGTCGGGGCACTCCTCGCACACGGTGTTCTGCCTGTCCTGGCACGAGAACACCAGGCCGGAGCCAGCCTCGCACACACGGCACGCCTCGCAGCGGCCCGTCGTCTCGTCCTGGTAGTAGCCGTAGGCGCAGCGGCACACGGCGTCGTCGGCTTCCACGCACGGCGCCGACATGCTCTGCAGGCCCACGCACTCGGTGCACGGCTTGCACGGCTCCGTGGCACTCACCACGTCCGAAAAGGTCACGCCTGAGGGCAGATGGAAGGGCAAGGGTGTTGGGGGATGGAAGGTGGGGATGGGGGAACACGGAAGTTCAGCACCTGCCCTCTGGGCATCTGGGATGTGGGGACTGGAGGGCCTCCCTTCTCCCTTCCGCCCGCCTCCTCCCACAGGGTCCCCTCACTGAGCCCCACCCTCCTCCTCGGGGTCCCAGGTCTGTGAAAGCTCCAGGCGCCCCGGGTGGGAGCTGGTAAATTTCTTGGCAGATTCTCTTAGAGAGTTCCCAGCCCTGTCCCCTTGTTCCCAGCCTGATTAAGGAATAATCTGAGCGTGGTTCCCACCCAGCCCTCCCCGCGGGCCAGAACTGGACTGTGAACACAGCGCGGGCATGGGCGGGCCTTCACTAGGGAGCCTCCCGCCCCGGCTGCCCTTCTGTCCCTCTGCGCCCAGGTGAGGGCTCAGGTGTGGCCTGCCTAGGGGAGACCCCAGGATTTCCCATCCGTGGCGCCACGCCAAGCTGCTGAAGGGCTTGGCTCCTGAGGGTGGGGAATGGGCTTCCTGACAGGGCAACTACAGGAGGGATTGAAGCTAGAAAGCCCGAAGGACTTGCCCATATAGTCCTCTGCCCTTCCCAGTGGCACAAAGGAGAGATTTCCAGGCTCACTCTTGACTCATGCCCTTTTAATGGATGGGAGCTCTAACCGAATAAGGGGAGGGACGCTAGGGGACCCAAGGGTCCTCTCCTCCTTGTGCATGTGCGAGGAGGGGGAAGGCACGGAGCCAGATCTTCCTCACCCCTGAAGGCCCAGGTGCAGAGCTCTGTGCCAGTCCGAATGTGAGAGGATTCACCCTTGCTTCAAGGGCAGCAAGAGTAGAATTTAGGAACCACGGGAGCCACAAACCGGGGAAGGAGGGAGTGTTCAGAATGTGAAAGCAGAAGTAAAGACCAGGATTTCCCCATTGGATGGGGGGAATCAAGGCCTGCAATTCTGCTCTTAACCTTCTCGAAAGGAATCCAGAGCCCAGATGGAGCCCAGGGTCATGATCTTTGGCGTGGAGGTGGAGAACGCAGAAGCAGAGAAAGAAAAGCAGAGAGAAATGAAAGGGAAAGGACCTGAAGGGACAGACAAGCCAGAGCTGGACCTGAAAGACCAGGTTCAAGTCAGTTTGGGCAGAGAAGTCCCTGTGTTCCTCCACCCCCGGATCGGGCAGACCTGAACCCAAAGCCTGTGTCTGTCACTTACAAGCTGTGTGACCCTGGGTGTTTTACTTAACCTCTCTGCGCTTTTTTCTTTCTCTGTCAAACAGAGAATAATATCTGTGCTCACAGGGTTGTGGTCAGGAATACATGTGAAATTCTGCCATTAAGCGCTAGACACACAGCAGGGATCCTACAAAGGTTGGGCCCCCTGGGGCGGGCAGTGGTAAGCCCGGTGAACTTGGGTAGCAGGGATATGGTCATCAGAAGGGACTTCCAACCATAAACAGATGTCCAGTTTGTGCAAACGGGAAGATCCTATCTGGTTGGCATGTGGCAAGGGGGTGGGTTTTAATCACACTAGAGGGGGGAGGGGGGGGGCCCTGCCCATGGGAAAATACAGAAAGTGAGCAGTAGAAAACTCCTGGGAGAGGTTTTTAGAGGGTGGGAAAAAATGTGGTCTTTTTTGGCAGAGAATGAAGGCAGGAGTTTAATGGGCTTCCTTGTGGAAACGTTTTGAGGATAGAGGGAAAGTCCGCTGGGGTCTCCGTCCCATAAAGTGAGCTTATAAAGGCGGCCTGTTAACACAGCCGGGGAGTGGGGGGAGGAGGGGAACAGAGGAAGCAGACGGGAGGGTCTGCTCCTGCCACCACCTCCTCGCTGGTCTCTGCTCCTGTCCCCGCTTCCCCAGAGAAGCTAGTCCCCCCCCCCCCATCCCAGGCTCCTCCCCCCTACCTCCTGCTTAACACAAGGCAGTGGCGGCCCATCCTGGGCGGCTTAAAGTCCAGGGAGGAGAGGCACCAGGCAGGGGTCCAGGAAATGAGAGAGGCAACCTCAGGAGGTTCCAGGGTAGCCCTCCCTGCCCCAGCCTGGGATGGAGACCCTGTTAGGCCAGGCTTTGAAAAGGCATCACAGGATGTCTAACCTCTCCACCTTAGCCCCAGGCATTTCTCTGCTGCGGGATGGAATGACAAGGCACTGAGAGAGGAAAACTGGGTTTGGGGACACCAAGGAGTTGGTGTTGTCTGGTAGGCTCTGTGTGTGTGTGTGTGTGTGTGTGTGTGTGTGTGTGTGTGTGTGTGATGGTGGTGGTGGTGGTGGTGGTGGTAAAGAGGCATCCAGAGGTCAGACTAGGCATGTAGGTTCCCGGTTCCGGAACCTTGTTCCTATCATGATTAAAGAATAATCTGAGGGCCTCTTGTGGCTCAATTGATTAAGCATCTGACCCTCGATTTCGGCTCAGGTCATGGCCTCATGGTTCGTAAGATCGAGCCCCGTGTCGAACTCCATGCTGACAGTGCAGAGTCTGTGGGACTCTCTCTCTCTCTCTCTCTGCCTTCCTCTGCTTGCTCTCTCTGTCAAAATAAATCAATAAACTTTTTTTTTTTTAAAAGAATAATCTGGTATGGTTCCCCCCGGGCCTCCAGGTGGGAAGTGAGAAATGTAGGATGTGAATCTAAGCAGTGAGGAAAGGTTTCTCTGGACAGGAAGAGAGCACTGAGCCCACGGCCTGAAGGCAGCCACTGAGGCTGGGGGCATCCCGCAGAGAGGCTCCTGGGTCAGAAGCACCCAGAATTCAGACCCCAGCCCTGCCAACCTTCTCAACCCCCTATCCAGCATCCCTGGAAAAGGGGGTTCTTTCCTTCTCCCCAAGGAACCCCCAGGTAGGACAGGCCACAGCAGCCCTCTCCCCTCTGGCACTAGCCCACAGTGAGGACATCCCGACAGGAGCCCCCATTCCTGCTCCCTCTAGAAAGCTCTGCTTCCTCAGTCAGAGCTGGAGAACAGTTGGCCTGGTTGAGGGGTGGGGGGGAAGGGTAGCCACACCTTCCCAGGATCCCCCAAGGTCAGTTTCCAGGGCAGCCAGGATGTGATCCTCCCCCACTCCCCCCAGACACGGTGAAGGTAAGTGGCAGCCATTGATTTTGTGCAGATGGTATTTTTAGCTGGTTGTAGCATCAGCTACTCCTGCTACCTGGCCACATTCTTCCACCAGGCCTCTCTGCCCCCGGGGGGGCTGGGAAGGGGCGCCCCCTGAGAATCCCCCCTCAGAGGGTCCCCCTCCTCCCTCCACATCCTGCATCCTTCCCTCACCCGTTCTCAGCTTCCCCCCTCGCCTCCTATACTGGGTCAGACCCATGCCGGTGAGGGCATGTTCCTCCCAGCTGGTGTGCCCGTCCACGCCTCCCCCTGGCCGCCCCCCTGTACTCACTGTCCAAGCAGGGCTCACACACGGTCTGGTTGGCTCCGCAAGGCTGGGCTACCCCCTCTCCCAGGTTGCAGGCTTTACAGCACTCGCCGCCATGGGTGTACAGGCCTGTGGGACATGCCTCCTTGGCACCTCCAAGGGACACCTGGGTAAGGGGAGATCAGAAGGTCAGACGGGCAAGAGAAGGGAGAGAGTGTATCTTTCAAGGGATCAAACACCCCCTCCTAAAGCCCTCCTATTGGAACCACCTGGGCCGGGATGAGCTCACCACAGAGGCCTTAGGCACATCAAAGCTGGTGGGGAAGAAAGGCAGTGGGGGGACACTGCGCTGCAGGCAGGCTGCTGTGGGTGTGAGGTCAGAGCCCCCAGTGCTGACTTTGCGCAGAGTTCATGTTGTGGTCACGGCAACTTCTGGAATTCCAAGGATGTGCCACATGGGGAAGGCAGCAGCAGGGCCTTTGGGCAGGTGGAGGCCGCCGCCAGCACAGGGCTCCTGCCAGCACAGGGCTCCCAGCCAACGGGGGCGACTGGAGGCCAAAATCTAGTCCCATTGCCACTTGCTAAGGCTGTACACCTGCACGCCCTCTGCCCAGAGGGGGGCCTTTTTCTAACAAAAGCTATAGCAGGGCCCTGCTCAAGACCTTAATTCTACCTTTCCATGTATTAAATATTAAACGGGAGGGTGTCTGTACCCAAGAACAGAGGCAGAGGGGGTAGGGTCCTGGATTCAAGTCCTGACTCTGCGCCAGACTTCTGACCATCTCTGCCTTCCCTCTCTGAGCCTCCACCTCTCCTCAAGGATGGTGACAGAGACCACTCAGGACCAGAGCAGAGAAAGGGGCCAATTGGCAAGAGTCTGGCACTGAGAAGGGAGAAGGGACGCCTGTTATCGATGATGAAAACGTGGCTGCTCTCACCGCCCAGCCGCCCTGCTCACCGGGGTTTGATTTCCAGCCACCAGCCCTCCCCTCGCCCTGCCCGCCGCCCCCCCTGCAGCCAGTGGGAACAGCGCTGGAACCAGGGGAAAGGGGAGTCAGATTCCTGCCACGGAGGCATCTTTGCTCTTTGCTCATGGATGGAACGATTTAGCACCAGATTCCCTGGGGTGGGGGGAGGGGGGAGTGCTGGCTGCTGGCTCTATGTTTCTATTCCTTAAAAAAAAAAAATTCTTCATGTCTAATAAAACTCCAAAGCCTGTTTCCCCTGCCTCAGACCATGCAGCTCTCATTTGATGCCAAGAGGAAGTATGGGTTCTGGGGTCATGGGACTAGAGGGGAGGGTTAAGGGTCATTTTGGATATTCCCCTGCTCCCACACTGGCTACATCATAGCCCAGAAGACTCCCTTTCCCTCCTGCCCTTTCAAATATTCTGAGGTCTAGGGCGCCTGGGGGGCTCCATCAGTTGAGTGCCCAACACTTGATTTCCGCTCAGGTCATGATCTCACCATTCACGAATTCAAGTTCTTTATCAGGCGCTGCGCTGACAGTGCAGAGCCTGCTTGGAATTCTGTCTCCCTCTCTCTCTGCCCCACCCCACTTGCTCTCTCTCAAAAATAAATACACCAACTTTCAAAAATAAAATAGTCCGAGGTCTCCCTAGGGGTTGGTGGAAGGAGGGGGAAGGAGAGGTTGGATCAGTGTAAGAGGCAGGTTGTGGTCCTCAAGAGGGTCCAGGCAGCAGGGAGGGTGCAGGCAGCACAGGAGGGGGGCCTTGGGTAGCGCCACTATCCCTTCCCAGGTGGTAGGAACACACATCCGGGAACATCTGCAGACCAGAAACCATGAGGAGTTGGAGGGGGCGTCCCACATGCAGGCTTTCCCCTGGGAGGAGAGCCAGATTCCAGAAGGGTCTGTTCGGATTTCTTTTCATCCTCGAGGGCTCTGTTTAAATGTCACTTCTTCAAGGAAGTGCTCCTGTGGCCCCTGCCCCTCTCAGATCAGGTGGGAGCGGCCCTGTTACTGTTCTTGCTGGTCAGGCCCCTACTGGACTGTCAGTGACCCAAGGGCAGCACTGTGGCGGCCCCAGCATCTGGGACACAGTAGGGACTCAACATGTATATTTATAGAATTTAAGAACATGAAAATTCAATATTGACCTCAATGAACTAGAACTCAGGGGGAGGGGGCGGGGAGGGCCATGACTTTCTAGATAGCTGAATTTCCCAAAAGTTGAGGATTTGTTGCTCTAATCACCTAACGCTTTTCATTTTATTTATTTTTTCTTTATTAAATGTTTATTTAAGTTGTGAGAGACAGAGAGAGACAGAGTGTGAACAGGGAAGGGGCAGACAGAGAGCGAGACACAGAATCCGAAGCAGGCTCCAGGCTCTGAGCTGTCAGCACAGAGCCCGACCCGGGGCTCAGACTCCCAGGTCACAAGATCATGACCTGAGCCGAAGTCAGTCGCTTAACCAACTGAGCCACCCAGGTGCCCCAACGCTTTTCATTTTAACCATGACGGTTGCACCTGTCTGACTCCAGAACATACCTTCACAGTTTCCCCCCTGCATCAGGGACTCAGTGCTTACTCCAGTGATTATTCTAGGCTGCTCTGCAGTGAACCCCTTGTGCTTTATCCCAAATCACCACGCTCTTGTCTCTGAGTTCTTCTGTCAGTTATTTTTTTTTTTTATTAAAGTGTTTCTGCCTCCCTGCTTCCTGTCAAGATATCAGTTGTCAATTTTTGCTGCCGCCAGAGTGTGACCTGAGCAGCCCCTCCCCCACCACCCTAACTTACTAGATCTAACTGAATCTGTAGAAAGCGTGTAACTAGCCTGGGTAGGGAGGTATAAAATATGAGTGTAGGTAGGATCTGAACCAGGAGGGGGCCGTTCTCCGAGGAAAAAGTGTAAGTTATACTGTCTTCCTCCTCAGCAGTCCCCACTGCTCTGAATCCTGGCCTATCAATCGCTTAGAGCTGGGTGATCTGGATCAGGTTTAAGTTTCTCTCTGTGCCTCAGTTCCTTCATCTGTAGGTAGTGGTGACAGTACCTGCCTCATGACATTGCCATCGACATTAAGTGAAGAAGATGTTTATACACTTCAAGCTTCCTCTCTCTCTCTCTTTTTTATTTAAATCTTTTTCAAGGTCTTGCTTGCTTCTTTTGTGGCTTTTGGCTGAGCTCCAGTTGGCTGAGGTTAGCTGAGAGCCGAGCCCGCCGAGGGGCTCTGTCGATGGCATTTGAGCATCTTGCTTGAGCATCGCTTCCTGGAGGCTGGTTCTCGCTGCCGCAGCTTGTGACGTCTCTCTCCTCCCAAGTCCTGCATTCGGACTCCAGGGCACATAATTTCCTGCGTTTCCTGTGCTTGTTTTATGGGTCCTGTTTCAAAACACCCCAGATCTGCTACTTAACAGGATGTTACTCTGGGGCAGTTCTCAGTCTCTCAGAGTCCTCCATTTTCACACCTTTT
>NC_043716.1:34163856-34167802 GCF_006229205.1 Suricata suricatta
TCCTGGAGAGAGAGGAAATATCACTCCAAACAGTCACACCAGAAGCCAAGATGCTGAGGGGAAAAGACTTGAGGGACTGCCTTCATCTCCTCTGACAGCTGGGGAAACTGAGGCTCACAGAGGCCATTCTCCCAAGTGGCTTGACTCATGGCCCGTGCCACACCCTCACTTGGTCCAACTCGGGACAATATTGGGAATGACTCGGCTTCTTGCTTCAAAATGATCATTTTACCAAAATGCTAGACACATTTGCCTGAAATGTACATTTATTACTTTTACTCATTTCCAATTTAATGGAATGATGTCATCCCATTTTTGAGAATGTTTTGCCATCTTTTTGCCATCTCAAGGCTTTCAAAAAACTAAGGTGGGCTCACCCTGAGATGAATAGAGTTTTTAAAATGGTTTTGTTTTTCTTTTTAAATTGGACAAAACAGAAGACACACTAAAGAGTTGAAAGAATTTGACGGGGCGCCTGGGTGGCTCAGTTGGTTAAGCATCCAGCTTCAGCTCAGGTCATGACCTCACGGTTGGTGGCTTCGAGCCCCGTATTGGGTTCAGTGCTGACAGCTCAGAGCATGGAGCCTGTTTCGGATTCTGTCTGTCTCTCTCTGCCCCTCCCCCATTCATGGTCTGTCTCAAAAATAAATACACAGAGAAATTTAAAAAAGAAAAGAGTTGAAAGAATTTGAAACCATATGACTGCTTCCCTATGATGAGCCCTAACCATTCACAACAGTTTCAGCAAAGGACTCCTTAGGTGAATGGAGCCATTAGCCACCGCCCTGGGACTGGAGAGTTTTCACAGAGTGGAGGGGCTTTGAGGTCGATGCAAACCTAGCAGAGACACTGGCACATGCCTCCACGCCTTTAGATAGAGGTTGAATTTAGGGTAGGAGGCAAGAACTCATTACTGAGAATGATGTTGCATGAAGACTGTGAAAGGGGCGGGGTGGGTGGGGGTGGGGGAGACCGTGGGTCAGGGGAGTGGCAGGGCTCAGTTCCAAATATGCAGCACCAAGGACATAGGACATAGATCTAATATTCAGGGCTAGTGATGGTTAAGGACCTCGTGTCCCTCCCTGATCTAGAAGGCTGGGGGCGGGGGGGGGGCGACTAGAGGGGAGGCTGACACATGGAGGACAGAATAAACTCCAAGCCAAGCATCCCAGGCTACAACAGGGGCGCCACCACTTAGGAACCCGGGCAGCCGGGTTTCATGCCTGAAAGTCTGGGAGGTTCACCTCCCTCAATTGTTCTACGGGAATAACTAGATTTACTCTGCGGGGATCTTATAAGGATTAAATGACACAATAGAAATTACCCAGGGCGGCGCGTGGCACAAAAGTAGGCACTCTACCAATTTGCTTCCTCCCACCTCCCCACCACCCACCCCCAGGACAGCATCTAGGCGTGTGAATGGACCCCGGCTGGTACAGGGGGGTGGGGACCCCTTCCATCCCGGAGCCGCCTCCCCCGCCGCCCGGGCCGCTCTTGTCCTCCCATTTGCTGTCCTCGTTGCATCCCGATTAGACGCATTAGCCAGCCCGGCGGCTCCGGTTACAGACGTCTGAATGACAAAGTGCCTCCATTACCGGCGCGGCCCGCCAGCCCAGCCGCCGGGACGCGCTCTGGTTTCAGCACTCCTTCGCCGCGGCCCAGGAAGAAACTCGGACCGCCGCGGTGCGCAGAGCCAGCCCAGAGACGGCAGCCCGGTGGCGAGGCGCAGGCCAGAGCCGCAGGCGTTTCGGTCTCCTTTCCGCGCGGGCCCCCACCTTCCTGAGCTCCCAGGCGCTCGGCGCCCAGCTCCCCTCCTTCCTCGCCCCTTCTCTACTGGGAGGACACTCTCTCCAGCCTTGATCTGGAGCCCGCACCCTCGCCCCTCTGAGCTCTGCACCGCTGGCCGCCCCAGTCCCATCCCTCCAGTCAAGCTGCATCTCTAACCCGCCGCGTTAGTCAGCGAACATGCCCATAGTCACTCCCAAATCTTCGGAGAAGCCACAGGTGCTGACAGCTCCAAGGCGCTGAGCTCTGCCAGTGCCCGGGGAGGGTCTCTGCCCACCGTGGCCCCCGAATTCCGCCGCCCGCCAACTCTGAGGGTGGTATCAAGCCCGCCCCCGCGGAGAAACGAGCTGAGAAGCCGACCTGCCCCCTTTCCGAGGCCTGGGGACCGAGCTGGGAATCAGGTGAGGGACGGTCTAGCTAGCACTGGGGTTTAACTTGCTTGTGAGACCTCGGCCAAGTCGTTTAAACTCTCAGAGCCTCTCAGTCTTTCTTCCTGTAAAATGGGGGTTGCGGATGCAAGGCTCAGGTAAGAGATGAAGATGGCAGGGAGAGTGAGGACACGTCTTCGCCTCTGTTCACATCGCCTGAATATCTAGGGACTGTCACCAGACGGACTTAGATGCTTAAGAGGACCCGCTGTCCTATGCGGAGGCAGGATCCGAGGCACCTGAGCGCCTCCGTCTCCTTCGGTGCCCACCGTCTCCACTGAAAGCTGGGCGGGGCACGGGCGGAATCCAGACTCCCTTGGGCGCTGGAGCCCAGCGAACTGCCGGCGCGGCGCTCGGGTTGCTTAACTCAGTGGGGTCCGAATGGGGGCGCGGCGCGCGGCCCGAGGCGCGCCCGAATCTGCGGGTGGCATAGCCGTCGCAGCTGAGCGCCCCCTGCGGGCCACCTCGGCCAGCGCGACCCGGGGCTGCGCTCCGCCGGCACCTTCCCCGCCTTGCGAGTCCCAGCGCTCTGCACCCTGAAACTTGGCTGCGGCCAGACCGGATCGCACGACGTCTGCTCCGTCCCTTTCGGCCTTAGGCGCTGCTTCAAATCACGACAGCAAGCGCGTCAGAGGAGCCCGTGGGTCGTGAGAGAACCCGGGAACAGGTTCGCCCCGGCGAAGTGGGCGCTCCCTTCCCCGCCTCGGATCCCCGGCCGCATTTCCCGGACTGGGCGAGGCCGCGAGAGAGAGCACGCGACAGGCGCGGGAAGCGTCGGTCCCTCCGCTCTGTCGGCTTGTCCCACGGTGCCTCGGCGAGCAGGCGGGGCCCCGACCACTTCAGGGTCCGCTCTCCCTTCTCCTGCCTCTTTCAATTTGCTTGCATCTTTCTGTCTCCCTCGCTGCCGTCCTTTTCCTGCCCTCCCTAACCCACTTCTCTCTCTGCAACCGACCCCAGGTCCCCGAAGCTCTCCCTCCCACGCCCCTCCCCCCCATTGTCTGCCCAGACCCTCATTGTCCGATGCCCGGTCCCCTCTGCCTCCAGTCCCTCCAACCTCCTCCCCCATTGTTCTATCTCCTCGGCTCCAGTTCCCTGCCCCATCTCCGCTTGTCCCTCCGCATCTCCAATCCCCGTCCCATTCCCCTTCCTTTCGTCCCACTACCCTCCAGAGATCAAGATGCTCACGGGAAAAGTCGCTTCGAGATCCCAGCATCCAAGCGCCCTCTTCGGAAGGACCCAGGCATCCGAGAGAGCCCCTCTCAGCTCTGCCGTGCACACCCTCCGCGGTACCTGAGGACCCCGCGTCCCTGCGACCCTCTCTCCCGCATCTCTATCCTTGGTCTCAGGGTCGCCTCTGCGCTCTGAGAACCGGCGACGCTCCTCCGTGGATCCAGGCATCGGAGCTCCTCTCCTGCCATCCACGCCCGGCATCTGGGACACTACCCCCCCCCCATTGCTCTGTTCCGTGTTCCCTTGGGGGAACCTGAGCTCATTGGGGTTCCCTCCGGAGAGAGGGCGCGGGCTCCCCTCCGGCTTGCACTCACCCCCAGGAGCAGCAGCAACAGCAGCAGCAGCAGCGGGCGCGGCCCGTCCATGGCGCAGCCCGCGGCACCTGCCCCAGTCGCCCGCCTCCCGCGGCAGCGCTCGGCTTCCAGTTGAGTCCGCTCGGCGGCCGGAGAGGGCTGCGCCGCGCTGCGCTCCGGCGCCCGCCCCCGGGAGCTGGCCGCGGCTCC
>NC_043716.1:34167902-34170076 GCF_006229205.1 Suricata suricatta
ACCGCGCCCGCCCGCTCTGCCGCCTCCGGGAGGGGAGAGGAGGGGAAGGGAGGGCAGAGGAAGGGAAGGGAGGGCTTGCGGGGTGGGGGTTGGGGGAGCTGCGCGCCCACGCGTCCCGCGGCCGCTTTTCCGCGCCCGGGCCCTTCGAGCCTCTCCGGACTCCAACCCCGGTACCCAGTGCTGGGTCCGCGCTATTGCGTGTTGCTCCCGGATGCTGTGGGCTCAGGGACCAGGGTATCCCCTCTGCGGCTCCCGGCTCCCGTTCCTCTGGGCTGCAGACCCCGCCCGCAGGGGTCACTTTCTAACCCGTCTCCCTCTGCCTCCAGCTTCAGCTTCTCCCCGCCACCTCCCCCGGGGGCTCTGCTCCCTACCCATCACCCATCGGTTATCAGCAAGAATGCCCACTGCCCGCCCCGCCCTCCATCTCCTGGTCCATACCCGATCCCTACCTCTGCCCCTTTCCAGAGCAGAGGCCTAGGGGAAGGGGAGAGGAGGAGTAGCAGGTGGTCTGACCCCATAGTGGGCCGCAGGGACATTCACGGTGGAGTCCATCCTCATCTTTTTGAATCCTCAAAAGAGGGGTTTGAAGGGGTAACAAGTGTGCACACAAGATAACAGGAATACACACGCTCTCAGGCTCACATATATATGGGCTTACGTACGTTTCCACTCCATCTTCACGCACTCGTGTAAACCTGTGCCTTCTACACATGCATGCACACCTACACACTCACACACAGGTGCACACTCATTGCACTTGTGGTCGTAACATTCAAACATGCTACTCACCTGCACATTCACACATGCATGTGTGTACGTGTAAATCACCACACAAGCCCTCACGTGTACAGTCTTTCACACAGGGGATCACACATCCAAAAGCACACATGCACACCCAGACGCAAACACGGATGTATCCACACAGAACTGTGAGTGTTTCCATTTGCTTAGGAGCTCCCTGCCGGCAGGGACTTCGGTTTCTTTTTATTTTATTTTTTGATAATGTTTTTTGTTTATTTTTGAGAGAGAGAGAGAGAGAGAGAGACAGCATGAGCAGGGGAGGGTCAGAGAGAGAGGGAGACACAGAATCCGAAGACAGGCTCTGAGTTGTCAGCACAGAGCCCGACACGGAGCTCGAACCCATGAACCGTGAGATCATGACCTGAGCCGAAGCTGGATGCTTAACCGACTGAGCCACCCAGGCACCCAAGGACTTCAGTTTCTTACCTGAATGCCTGGTCCAATAAAGGTCTGTTGAAGGGGGTACAAGGAAAGGGGGTGGGAGAGACTCACATCCACATACCGCGGACTATGTAAGCGACCCCAGGACCACACTCACAGTGCCCTAGAAACCATAGCAGGTCCCAACCACAGGGGCCCCGGCAACCCAAGGAGGGTGCCACCAGTCTTTGGAGGGCAAGTGGCCCACCTCGATGCCCATCCCACTCTCCTGGTTCCCAGCCAAGGAGGCCATGGATCAGGGAGCTTGTAAGGAACAGGTCTGCAAAACCCACCACCACACCCTGATCTTGGCCACGTGTGGACCTCAGTTTTGACTTAGAAAAAAAATAGTACAGCCCTCCCACATTACAGGAAGAGGGGGAAGATCAAGTGCACTTATGAAGAGAGTCTCTGGAAGCAGTAGGTAGGTGCCTCCCTAGATCAGCTGAGGCTGATTTCTTCATTCATGGGGGGAGGGGAGTGGAACTCCGCCGTGTGGGCGTCTTTCCTGGGTATCCCACAAAGTCCAGGGGACAGCCTCGGAAGGGACAGGTGGGCATCGCTGTATCCTTGGGCTTGAGTGTGGATGAAACACCACCCCCATGGCTGGGCAGGAGAGACCAGGCAGTTAGCCTGTCGGCAGAAATCCCTGAGGAATCCCTCCTCCCCAACAGGGACCGCCTCTAAACGGTGTCCTCCTCTGGCAGCTTTTACAGCCCTGCCTCTCCTTTCCCTGAGTTCGCTGAGTTCGCTAAGTTCATGGAAGGCAGGAAGGGGCAATGTTAGTACTAATAGCAGCGTTGGGCTGCTTACTACCGAGGGTATCGACAGTATGGCATTAATTTAAATACTCCTGTTATTAATTTATGATCCCGGTTACTATTATTGCTCAGCTTATCCATCTCAACGCGATTTAATATGACCCACACTACCATGGCTGGGCCTGGGTTATT